>NW_026874819.1:0-16672 GCF_032173495.1 Musca vetustissima
CATAGCATACTGATTTGAGTCTAGAATGATGTGTAAAAAATTTCTTGAAAATCGGTTGAGATTTCGATATAGCTCCCATAAATATTTTCGTCCGATTTCATGTAAATGGTGTACGAAAATCCTTATATATATTTCGATTTCCACGAAATTTGTCATAGCGTACTGAATTGAGTCTAGAATGATGTGTTTAAAATTTATTGAAAATCGGTCCCAATTTAGATGTAGCTCCCATTATATATTTACATATTGCACCCATATATTTTCGCCTGATTAATTTTTTACTTTTTAATTGTGAACGAAATTTGACATAGCATACTGAATTGAGTCTAGAATGATGTGTGTAAATTTTCCTGAAAATTGTCCGATTTTAAGACCCAAAATTAGGACGATTGTACAACGTACTATAGTATGTGTAATATAATATGTGACAAGTTTTGCTGAAATCAGTTCCGATTTAGATATGACTCTCATATATATTTTCTTCCGATTTTAAATAAATGATGCACCATAGACTCAAAGTAAGGTCGATTGACACAAAATTTTGCACAACGTGCTAAGATAGTATAGTTATACCCTACACAACTATGTTGCCTGGGTATTATAGCTTTGTGCAGCCCCAAGAGTTTTTAACGCCGCGAAATATTAGTCCTAGACCCACCTTTAAGTATGCCGATCGTCATATCTCGACTAGCTGAGTCGATCTAGACATGTGTGTTTGTCCGTCCGTCTATCCATTATAATTTGTAAACACGATACAGGCCACAGTTATGGACCAATCTTCACGAAATTTTCCATGTAGGTTGGGTTCGGCCCAATGAAGACCCCTATTGTTTTTGGTGAAGATCGGTTAATATTTAGATGATGAAATGGACAAAATACTTAATTTTTTTTTTGGTTTTTCTGGTCGCTCTAGAGGCCGAAACATGGAGAAGGGGATAAGCCAAAGAAAATCATCATAATTGGTAACAATTTAAAGGTCAACCACTCCTATTGGATATACTATCAACTTCTCGCGTCTATGTCCTTCAGGGGTACATATATACGCCAATAAATACCAAATTTGTGAATTTTTACTCAAAATTCAGGGTCTATTTGACCCGCCAAATATTAACCAATCTTTCTCAAAACAAGCATGCTTATTCTTTGACGCGACCAACTTCTCCATGTAAAAAATTGCGATGTTTGGGCAATAATTGCGGCCTCTGGAACGACCAGAAAATCAGACAAAAATTTAGTATTTGTTCCATTTCATCCCCTAAATATTAACCGATCTTTAACAAAAACAATATGGGTCTTCATTGGCCAGAACCCATCCTACATGCAACATTTTGTGAAGAATGATGCATAATTGTGGCCTGTATCGTGTTTACAAATTATAATGGACGGACGGACACACATGTCTAGATCGACTCAGCTAGTCGAGATATGACGATTGGTATACCTAAAGGTGGGTCTAGGGCCAATATTTCGTGGCGTTACAAACACTTGGGGCTGCACAAAGCTATAATACCCTGACAATATAGTTGTGTAGGGTATAATTAGCTTCAAAATATTTTGATCAAAATATTTTGAAATATATTGAAAGAATATTTTGATCAAATTTTTGAAACGTGTAAAAAGGTCTTCAAAATACATTTTCCAAATTTTTATAAGACTTCAAAATGCCTTCAATCGTGTACATGTAGCTTTACTCGGTCATACATATCGAGCATTCAGAGACAATAATTACATCTAACAGTTCAAAAACTAATGTTGAAATCCTTCCCACATGTAATGTGAGACATGCAAATGTACGAAGATATACCGAATGCATTAAATACGTACGCCTACATGTATTTTATAATAATAGTAAATATGTATGTCATACACATGCATACAATCTAACACAATCATAGCAGCAATTGCAAATTACTTGAGAATGCAAAGTTGGTAGTTGTAGTAGTAATAATAATTATAGCAATAGTATTGATAATTACAGATTTGTTTAAATATTCAACATTGCATAAACTCATTTACAAAGAAGAATGTTATTAATTAGAAGTAAATTCAATTCGGTTGCTATTATAGACCATTAATAAACCAAAATTTAGGGCAATCAATAAACCCTTGGTGGGCTACAAACAACAAAACCTTTTTAATTTATAATTTAACATTAGTTGTGAGAATTTTTAAGATATGATAAACTCAATTATGTACATTTGTTAATTGTCTCTATAAATTTATATTAAATAAATGAAATTTGTAAATTAGTAAATGTTTAATGGAATACATACAACGAATATAAATTTAACAATTTGTAATATGTTGTTAATGTTACAAGACTATTGGACATGGATGTAAGGTTAGAAGATTAATATTAACATATATGTGAAATTAGGAAAGCTAGTTTAGAGATTTTTAAAAATTTGAAGGATAGGCGGTAAGTAGTAAGATGAATGCATAACGCAAACTTCCGTTGAAATCGGTTCAGACTTATATATAGCCCCCTTCAGGGACATACACAGGAAGGAGCGGGTGCAGGGGGCCCAGACCGCTCTCACGAAATTATTATTTTTTTTCACCAAATAAATTTAGTTTTACAACAACAAATTTTTAATTCGACTAGAATTCTTCAAATTTCTAAAAAATTTCAGTAATCCCACAAAAAAACAATATGTCTGGTTAACCCTTTCAGTGTTTTTGTCGAATATATTCGACATTTAAACGTACTCTCTTTTTTGGGTTATCCTATGTACCGTTACTATATATGTTTTTGTTTTTGCTGAAAGACAGACGAAACAGGCCGACGGTTGCTATTTTTTTCTAAACTATGTCCCTTTACATGATTTTAAATACAAAATTTTAGATTTTTATTCCGTAAAAATTTTTTTTCTGACACTGAAAGGGTTAAACTCACATTGGTATTACTGACTGTGATGATCAATGTCCAATTAATTCTCCGAGTGAAATCTAAATTTTTGACTGGGTTCAATACCTTGAAACCGCAATTGTGGACGACTTAAGAATGAACTGTATTTAAATACATGGACTCATCACACAGTCTATGAAAAAACTGCAACATACCCGTTCCCAGAATACAGAACGAGTTATTAGAATTAATTGGAGAATACATCCAAGAGTCTATCGTTTCGGTTTTAGCGGACGAAATTACGAATAAAGGAACAGTTATCAATATGTATAACATTTTTGGACAAGGTTTCTAAAAAGTCAAATAATGTTTCCTTTGCTTCGGGGAAGAAGAAGGATTAACAGGAAAATAATTCTTGACCGTCATAATAAACACAATAAGCAGGTTGGGATGGGATGCAACATTTTTGAGAGGTCAAGCATATGACGACACGTCTGACATGTTAGACAATTATAATGAATTGCAGACCATTATTAAATCAAAATTCCCTTCTGCAGTATAAATTAATCTCCCATTTTTATACTTTTCACCACTCTGTGGTACAGGGTATTACGTCTTTGTGCATATGTTTGTAACAGGCAGAAGGAAACGAGATAGACACATGGTTCCTTTTGAGAATATGCATAGAATTACTTTTTAAGACGATCTATGCATGTCCGTCAGTCTGTCTGTCCATGTTAAATTGTGAACAAGCATTTATTATTCGAATTGGATGAATTGAAATTGGGAAAAATCGGTTCAGATTTAGATATAGCTCCCATATATATTTTCGTCCGATTTTACCAAAGTCCCAATGTATCTTTCGATTTGCACGAAATTTGGCATAGCGTAGTGAATTAGCTCTAGAATGATGAGTGTTAAGTTTCCTGAAAATCGGTCCAGATTTAGATATAGCTCCAGTATATATTCATCCAATTTTATGTAAACGGTCCACGAAAATCCCTATATATCTTTCGATTTACACAGCATACTGAAATAAATGAAGTATGCAAAGTTTCGTGAAAATCGGTTTAGATTTAGATATAGCTCCCATATATATATATATATATATATATATATAAGTTTGTGCAAAAATGCTCCTATATTTCTTCCGATTTGCACTTCCGATGTAATGTGTTCTAAGTTTTGTGAAAATCGGTTCAGATTTAGATATAGCTTCCATATATATTCGTCCAAAGCTATAATAACCCTTACATATCTTTCGATTTGGGCAAAATTTGGCATAGCGTACTGACTTAAGTCTATAATATTGTGTGATAAGTTTCGTGAAATCTATTAAGAGTTAGATATTGCTCCCATATACTTTTTCGTCCGATTTTATGTAAATGGTGCAATAAAACCCTAATATCGCTTTTGATTGTTCATCGTTCTGAATTAAAACTAAATCCAGTGAGCTATACAGCTCAGCTCACTGGGTCGGACAGGGCCGACCATATGATACCCTACACAACTACCACGAAAATCTAACTTTCTGCGGTTCTATTACCTGAGCCTGGACAATATTTCGCGATATTTGCACCCTCTTGACCGACTAGAGGTCAACAAATATTACTAATATTTAGTACAGTACTTTTTGTTACTTGTCCAGATTCCCTTGTGATGTTGTGATGTTCGGCTTACAATTGTGGCATATAGATCGACTCGAAAAAAACACAAAAATTAAGTTTTCGGTCTACTTGATCCCAATATTATTATCTGATCATAACCGAAAACTATGGGCATTGTCCTTGACCATAACTGGAACCTTATGCAACAGTTCAAAGCGATCAGCGCTATATTTCCGCCATCCAGTAATGGGTTACTAAATAATATCTGATTACGTAAGCACCTATGAATATTTAAGTGTAACTCCCACATGCGAGTACATACAACCATATAATTGGTATCAGTTTAAAGGTCAACCAATCCTCTTGGATACACTATCAACTTCTCGGGCCTATGTCTTGCAAGGGTAAATCTATACACTATAGAATACAAATTTTGTAATTTTTCACACAAAAGTCAGGGTCCATTTGACCCGCTAAATATTGACCGATCCTTATCAAAACAGGCATGCTTATTCCTTAGCCCGATCCCGCTCCTCATGTAAAATTTCACGATGTTCGGGCTATAACTGCGACCTGTGGAGCGACCAGAAAATCAGACAAAAATAAAGTTTTTGCTCCATTTCACCCCATAAATAATAACTGATCTTTCCTCAAAACAATAGGGGTCTTCATTGGCCACAACCCATCCTGCATGCAATATTTCGTGAAGATTGGTCCATAACTGTGGCCTCTATCGTGTTACAAATTATAATGGACGGACACATCTCTAGATCGACTAAGCTAGTCGAGATATGACGATCGATATACTTAAAGGTGGGTCTAAGGCCAATATTTCGCGGCGTTACAAACTCTTGTGGCTACACAAAGCTATAATACCCTGACAACATAATTGTGTATGGTATAATAATGTCTTCTAACATTTAAAAAAAATCGGTTATCATTTATATATAGGTCCCATATATATTTTATTCCTATTTTATATAAATTGTACACTAAAGGTCCAAAATTTCCAATTGACACACAATTTTGTACAATGTACTGAATTGAATAAGGTTGAGATCTGCATATAACTCCCATAATCATATATTTTCGTCCGATTGACACAACATGTTGCAAAATGTACTGAAGTTAAAATAAATTGAACTCTGGAAAGTTTCGTTGATGTTGGCTTAGATATAGGTCTCATATACATTCTCGTCCGATTAGACACGAACTTTTGCAGAACGTATCAAATTGAGACTAGAAAGGCCGTTGTTGAAATTGGTGCGGATGTAGACATAGCTTCCATATATATATTTTCGACCAACTTCATTATAATTGTGCACCAAATATTCAACGGGTGTCTGATTTAGATAACATTTCGAACAGTTCAGCATACCACATAGCGTGTGTCAAGTTTGTTTTAAGTCGATTTATAAAATTTTGCATAGGTTGCAAAATGTCATGAGTAGGGTTTGATGATAGTCGGTTCACATGTAGATTAAGATCACCTATTTAACTTCGTTCAGTTTTATCTTAATGTTCCTTCGAAAATAAGACGTATCGGCCCCGTCCGACTTTACTACTTTCCTTACAGGTTTTATATAGTCGGCCCCGTCAGATTTTACTACTTTCCTTATTGGTTTTACATTAAAGTTGACACAGCAACCATGTTAATAAACTTGGGAGGTCAATATCATGAAAAGTTTGCAATGACGGATCAGTAAACCCAAAACTATTCAATTTTTCTTATGTACTTTAATAATTCCGGAGTTATAAATAAGTGAAACTCGGCTTCAGGTATTTGAAAAAAATGCAATATTGTCCATATTAGGAAAACATATATGGACAATATTCTCGATGGCTCCGTATTTGTTACATATTTGTATTGAAAACCAGTAAGGAAAGTAGTAAAGTCGAACTGGGCCGACTATATGATACCCTTCACCACTTTTATGGTATTCTACATATGTATCTTTACAGATGTCGTCTTTTCGAAGGAACATTGACATGAAATTGAACGTACTTAAAAATGCGATCTTTGTCTATAAGTAAACCGACTAACATCAATCCTTACACATGCAACTCTGCAATCTACTCCACACTTCTTAAATATACTTTAAGTAAACTTTACGCATGATATTTGGTTTGCTTCACTGTTTAAAATGTAATATCAATCAAGGACCCATTGATTATTTGGTTTACAATCAACATGAATAAGTCGAAAATATATATGGAAGCTATGCTATATCTAAATCTGAACCGATTTCAAAGAAACTTGAACGAGATTAATTTATACCAAATTCAGTACGTTTTGCCAATTGGCCTAGCTATGGGCCTTTAGTACACCATTTACTCAAAATCGGTCGTAAGTATATATAGGAGCTATATGTAAATCTGAACCAATTTCAAGAACACTTGGCACACACAAGATTATAGTAACTTCAGCACATGGTACAAAATTGTGTGCTGGTCGGACAATCTTTGGCTCTTTAGTGCACAATTTACATTAAATCGGACGAAAATATATATTGGAGTTATGTCTAAATCGGAACCGATTTTCATGAAACTTAGCACACATCATTCTGGACCCAATTCAGTGCTCTATGCCAAATTTCGTGCAAATCGGAAGATATATAGGGACTTTGGAGACCCATTTACCTTAAATTGGATGAAAATGTATATGGGATCTATATATAAATCTGACCCGAATTTCTCGAAACTTAGCACACGTCATTCTTGATCTAATTCAGTACTTTATGCAAAATTTTGTGCAAATCGATAGATATATAGGGACTTTGGTGTCCCATTTACCTTAAATCGGACGAAAATATATACGGGAGCTGTATCTAAATCTGGACCGATTTTCGCGAAACTTAGCACACATCATTCTAGAGTACGCTGTACCAAATTTAATGCAAATCGAATGATATATAGGAACTTTGGAGCACCATTTACATAGAATCGGACAAAACTATATATGGGAGCTATATCTAAATCTTAATCGTTTTTCACGAAACTTAGCACACATCATTCAGGACCTAATTTAGTACTCTATACCAAATTTCGTGCAAATCGAATTGTATATAGGAAATTTGGTGCACCATTTACCTTAAATCGGACGAAACTATATATGGAAGCTATATCTAAATCTTAACCGATTTTTTCGAAACTTGGCACACATCATTCTGCACCTAATTTAGTATTCTATACTATATATCATGCAAATTGCATGATATATATGGACTTTGGTGCACCATTTACATAGAATCGGACAAAATTATATATGGGAGCTATATCTAAATTTGAACCTATTTTCACGAAACTAAGCACACATCATTCTGCACCTAATTCAGTACTCTATGTCAAATTTCGTGCAAATCGAGTGATATATAGGGAATTTGGTGCAACATTTACCTAAAATCGGACGAAAATATATATGAGAGCTATATCTAAATCCGAACCGATTTTTTTCAATTTCAATAGGTTTTGTCCTTGGGCCAAATAAGTGACTTGTGCCAAATTTCATCCAAATCGGATTATAAATGCGACTTAACATCTACAGACGGACGGACGAACGGACATGCATAAATCGACTCAGAAAGTGATTCTATGCATATTCTCAAATTCTATGCATATCTCGTATCCTTTTGCCTGTTACAAACATATACACAAAGACATAATACCATGTACCACAGTGGGGTGAAGGGTTAGATATGGTATTTACCAGGTAAATTCCCAAGGGGTGGGAAAATACCGGGTAAATACCCATTTGCGGGTATTTATTTGGGTATTTACTGTATTGAATCAGTAATGCATCATCTTACAACCTATCGATCGATTTAGAATGGATAGCTTTATGATACTTTAAAGATGTGGGTAAATACTTATGTAAATACCTGAGTTTTAACCCAAAAATTGGGTATAAACTCATTAACTGCGGAACCACTTGACATAGGCGACCAAAATTTTGCATACATATTTTTAATGTCAAAGCAAACATAGAAATCCAAAATGGGGTCCCTGGGTCCATGTTTTGATATAGCCCCCATATATTCTTATTTCCCGATTTAAGGTATTTTTTGTCTATTAGACACATTTGACAACCAAATTGGTCCGCAGATTGGTGGTTCCGCAAAAATTATACCAAATTTTTGGGTATTTACCCAAGTATTTACCCATGTCTTTAAAGTATCCTAAAGCTGTCCATTCTATATCTATTTGATAACAGAAACCCGGAAATAGGTTGTAAGATGTTGTATGACCTATACAATATAGTAAATACCCATATAAATACCCACACAATTTACCGGGTATTTACCCACTGCCCATCTCTATGAAGGGTATAAATATACATTCAGTCGGTACCTGTAATAAAAAAGTGTCATTTAATCCTAATATGTAATACAAATTAATCAGGTTTAAAATTAGAAAATAAAATGCTCTTAGTTTTTGTCTCACAGGAAAGAACAATTCTTTGTCTGTTCATTTGGTTGGTCAAAATAGAGTTGGTAGAGTTTAATTTCGAAATAATCACTTGAAAATTTCGGCATAGAATATTTACAACTCTAATTAGTCATGTATTGTGTATTTGTGCATAGTCTTGGTTGCATGACATGTAATAATGTTCATTGTTGTATTCTTTGGGAGTTTCATTTGCCAACAAAATATATGAATGGTTCCCTTAAATGAAGTAAGGAACATGGACAGATTTTGTGAGGATGCTTGTTTTGAGATATCTTTTCAATCAGACAATTAAATTGAACTGTATGCATGTTTGATATTAGGAAATGAATAATACGGCAACTTTTCAAATAATTGAAATGGAAAGATTAATGGCTAATTTTGTTGATTGGATGTTCCCGACAGTAGTTGTATAAAAATACCAAACAGTGTATATGTGCTTTGTTGTATTGTAATTACAAAATAATTCATGATGTATATTGAAACTTTTTCAATAGAATGCTTTTGAATATGAGGGCTAACATTCCCTCTTGATATTTATTTACAAATATTTTCTGGTATTAAAAATAAAAAAATCTACTTAGATTATTTTGTTTATGCTTGGAAATGCAATAATCCTGCTAAATTACATGACACGAAAAACTAATTATAGGTTTTTGTTATCCTTTTCCTGTTTTTTCCAACAACTTTTTGCATAATCCGTGTAATTTTTATTTATACATTTTTCAATCGTTGCAGATTTGTATAACATTAAATTCACAGTTGCTTTTGTTTTTGCTGCAATTATAGATTTTGTTTATTAACTAATTATATTATAAAAATTAATCACGAAAAGGTGTTAAACGATTTAAAATTGATTTAGCAAAAATATTTTCTATCCATTTTTCCAATTAATAAATAACAAAAGAAGGATAATCGGAAATATGATAATTGTTGTTTTTGCTGTTGGTTATGTGGGAAAATAGAATTAACAATTTCCTAGAATTGATCAATAAATATTTATTGTAAACAATTTTCGTTTTGTCATGGGTATTGTATAAACAAAATGGTCATTGAAGTGAATAATCAGTAAGGAAAGTAGTAAAGTCGGACGGGGCCGACTATATGATACCCTTTACCACAATGGGTATATTAAACAGGACTATTAACATGAAATTGGATGAAATAAAATATGTGATATTTATCTAATTGTTAATCGATATGCATAAACATATCATTCGTATATTACAATGCGACAAAAGTCTGCAAATCGACTTGAAACAAATATAAATAGGTCATCCGTTGGGCGATGTCTGTACTTCTTGAATACGCAACTACGTAATTCTATGCACAGTATTTTGTATGTTGTGCAAAATTTGATGTCAACCTGACTAACATGAGGAGTTTCACGCCCAATTTATTTAAATCGGGCGAAAATATATATGGAAGCTATATCCAAATATGAACCGATTTCAACGAAATAAGTCAGAGGTTAGGTTATACTAATTTCAGTAAGTTTTGTTCCTATCAGCCATATATTGGTTCCTTGGTGCGTCAATTTCTTAAAATCAATCTGTAATATAAGGGAGCTATATCTTAATCTCATCCGATTTTCACGAATCTTGGCACACATCATTCTGGACTAAATTCAGTACGCTGTGCAAATTTCGTGCAAATCGAAAGATATATGTGGACTTTGGTTCACCATTTACATTATATCGAACGAAAATATATATGGGAGCTATATATAAATCTGGACCGATTTTCACGAAACTTGGCAGACATAATTGTAGGCTCAGTTCAGTACGCTATGCCAAATTTCGTGCATATCGAAAGATATATGTGGACTTTGGTGCCCCATTTACATAAAATCGGACGAAAGTATATATATAGCTATATCTAAATCTGGACCGATTTTCTCGAAACGTCGCAGACATCATTGTACTCTTAATTCAGAACGCTGTGCAAAATTTCGTGCATATGTAAAGCATTATAGGGACTTTGGTGCACCATTTGTCTTAAATCGGACGAAACTATATATGGGAGCTATATCTAAATCTGGACAGATTTTCTCAAAACTTGGCAGATATCACTTTAGGCTTATTTCAGTACGTTATGCCAAATTTCGTGCAAATCAAGGGATATATAGGGACTTTGGTGCACCATTTACATGAAATCGGACGAAACTATATCTAAATCTGGACTGATTTTCTCGAAACTTGACAGACATCACTCTAGGCTCAATGCAGTACGTTATGCCATATTTAGTGCAAATCGAAAGATATATAGGAACTTTGGTGCACCATTTACATGAAATCGGACGAAACTATATAAGGGAGCCATATCTAAATCTGGAACGATTTTCACGAAATTTGGCAGACGTCACTCTAGGCTCTATTCAGCTATATCTATGTCTTAATCTGAACTGATTTTTCCCAATTTCAATAGGGTTCGTCCTTGGGCCAAACAAATGAGCTATGCCAAATTTCATCCAAATCGGATTATAAATGCGACCTGGACTTTGTTTACAATTTAATACCAACAGACGGCCGGACGGACCGACATGCATAAATCGTCTCAGGAAGTGATTCTAGGCATATTCTCAAAAGGAACTAAGGATCTATCTCGTTTCCTTTTGCCTGTTACAAACATATGCACATAGACATAATACCCTGTACCACAGTGTGGTGAAGGGTATAAAAACCAAATTACAGCCAGTGAGCGGAACAGTATAGTTGGACGGGGCCGACCATATGATACCCTACACAACTTCCACGAAAATATAACATTCTGAACTTGGGCAATATTCCGCGATATTTGCACTCTCTTGACCGACTAGGGGTCAACATATATTGCTAATATTCAGTACATCTCTTCTAATTACATGTCTAGATTCCCCTCACCGTGGAATGTGTTGTGATGTTCGGCTTATAATTGTGGCCTAAAGATCGATTCAAAAAAAAAAAAAAAAATATTATAATAATAATAACTTTTCGGTCCACTACATTCCAAAATTATTGTCTGATCATCACCGAAAATTATAGGCGTTGTCCTTGACGATAACATGTAACATTTCAAAGCTATATTTCCGCTCTCTAGAGTGATAATGGGTTACTAAATAATATACGAATACAGAGGTACCTGTAAATATTTACGTGTAACTCCCACATCCGAGCACATACAACAATATAATTGGTATCAATTTAAAAGTCAACCACTCCTCTTGGATATATTATAAACTTCTCGGGTATATGTCCTTCAGGGGTAAATCTATACGCTATAGAATACAAATTTTGAAATTTTTTACACAAAAGTCAGGGTCCATTTGATCCGCTAAATATTGACCAATCCTTTTCAAAAAGGGCATGTTTATTCTTTGGCCCGACGACCTTCTCCATGTAAAATTTATAATTGCGGCCTATGGAGCGACCAGAAAATCAGACAAACATTAAGTATTTGGCCCATTTCATCCCATAAATATTAACCGATCTTTACCAAAAACAATAGGGGTCTTCATTGCGCCGAACCCATTCTACATACAAAATTTCGTGAAGATTGGTCCATAACTGTGGACTGTATCGTGTTTACAAATTATAATGGACAGACGGACGGACACACATGTCTAGATCGACCCAGCTAGTCGAGATATGACGAACGGAATACTTAAAGGTGGGTCTAGGACTAATATCTCGCAGCGTTACAAACTCTTGGGGCTGCACAGAGTATAAAAAAGAATTTGGTTAAAGTACCACAAAATACCGAAAATTGGGGGTACCCTTATATGGGGGCTACCCGAAAAAATTGACCTATATTTATAATATATAGTGGAGAGATTTGTCACCAAACAAGAACTCGACGTACTAAATTACAGTCAATTCGGTCGAAAAATACGATCAGAACTCCCAAAATACCGAAGATTAGGGGTACCCTTCCATAGGGGCTATCCGAAAAAATTGACCTTTATTTATAATTGTTGGTAGGTAGATTTGCTACCCAATAAGAACTCATAGTACCAAATTTCAGCGAATTCAGTAAAAAAACGCGCTCAAGAACCTCAAAAATACCTAAAATTTGGGGGTACCCTTATATGGGAGCTATGCCTAAACGTGGACCGATTTTCTAATTTCAATAGGGTTCGTCCATGGGCCAATTGTGTGACTTGTGCCAAATTTCATCCAAATCGGATCATAAATGCGACCTGTACTTTGTTAACAAAAATACATGGACGGACAGACGGACGGACAGACGGACATGCATAAATCGACTCACAAAGTGATTCTATGCATATTCTCAAAGGGAACCATGGCTCGATCTCCATTATTTTTGCCTGTTACAAACATATGCACAAAGACATAATACCCTGTACCACATTGTGGTGAAGGGTATAAAAATGTGGTTTAAGTTGTAAATATACAATACATATGTGAAGGATATATGTAAATATTTGAAAAATAAATATAAGGTGTAGCTTTTTAAAATATTTTAGGTGGAAGACTATCAGCAATATAAACATGAATTTATTAAACAATATTTATTTAGGGACTATCAGCTATATAAGCGGGGATTTACCAATGAATCAACTATCATTAATTAAATTTGAATTTAATAACAAGTAACATTTCTCTTTGTTAAGAATTATCCATGTGCAATAGCATCCAGTGGCTTTAAAATTAAATATTATTATTTCCAATATCAATGCACTGCCAACTCACTCTTATAGAATTCAAAATAAATATTTATTTATACAAATGTAAATTAATAAAACAATTGTTAATTTCGTCTATTGTGAACACGTGAAATTAAAACGTAATTACAATTTAGATTTGCATTAAAAATATTCATTATTTTTCTATTGTGCTAACATAACTGTTATCAAATTATGTACTTGTTTATATTCCCATGTACTTTATAATGGAAATTAATGTGGTAAATTAAATTGTATGTAATGCAAGGATATAAGTTGAAGGACATAAGTTGATAGCTACTGAATACGTAAACAAATAACGCCGAAATTGTGTATACCCTTCACAATGTCGTGTCCTATATAAATTCAATGATATGATGTGGTTTTATGTTATACCCTAAGATACATATGTGACCAAATTGAAATCCGACTTTCAAATAATAACCTTTTATAGATAACATTGTGACACATTTTTCAACTTGAAAATCTAAAATCAAACGGGATCGCCAAAATCTTATGATGGTTGAAGAAACCCCCTAATTGGGTTGTGAATTATTAGCTAAGGGGTTTGCTTAAACACGACTTAAATTTTGATGAATTTGGGTGGCTTTTTAAATATTACGTAGGCTTATCTCGTAAGTACTCGAAATATAGATTTCCACTCTTCAGCAATGTTTTTATACCCTTCACCACACTGTGGTACAGGGTATTATGTCTATGTGCATATGTTTGTAACAGACAAAAGGAAACGAGATAGACCCATAGTTCATTTCGATAATATGCATAGAATCACTTTCTGAGTCGATTTATGCATGTCCGTCCGTCAGTCCGTCTGTTGGTGTTAAATTGTAAACAAAGTACAGGTCGCATTTATAATCTGAATTGGATGAAATTTGGCACAGCTCATTTGTTTGGCCCAAGGACAAACCCTATTGAAATTGGGAAAAATCGGTTCAGATTTAGATATAGATCCCATATATATTTTCGTCCGATTTAAGGTAAATGGTGCACCAAAGCCCTATATATCTGTCGATTTGCGCAAAATTTGGTATAACGTACTGAATTGAGCCTAGAGTGACGTCTGCCAAGTTTCGTGAAAATCGGTCCAGATTTAGATATAGCTCCCATATATAGTTTCGTCCGATTTCATGTAAATGGTGCACCAAAGTCCCTATATATCTTTCGATTTGCACCAAATTTGGCATAACGTACTGAATTCAGCCCAGGGTGATGTCTGGCAAGTTTCGAGAAAATCGGTCCAGATTTAGATATAGCTCCCATAAATAGTTTTGTTCGATTTAAGACAAATGATTTAGATATGCACGAAATTTTGCACAGCGTACTGTATTAAGACTAGAATGATGTCTGCAAAGTTTCGAGAAAATCGGTCCAGGTTTAGATATAGCTCCCATATATATTTGCGTCCGATTTTATGTAAATGGTGCACCAAAGCCCACATACAGTGGTGGTCACAGAATTAAAACATTTACTGTGGTAAACATTTTTTGATCAGCCCTCGATTCGTTTGAAGTATTTTTGAAAATTTTTTAATTCAGAACACTTCGATATACTGCCCCTAAGAGATTTTGTGTGAAAATGGAAAATTAATGCATGCAATTTTTCCATAAATAACGGGTTTTATGAAAATACATCGACTTTGAAGTGGCCATATAATTAAAACATTGTGTGATTTTTTACTTTACTACATTTTTTGAAAATATTTTTAAAAAAGCTCTTTAATTTAGTTAAATTATGTAAACTAAGCACCGATAAAATCATTTACTGACAAAAATTTTTGAAAAAATCTGTAAAATCTATCTAAATTGCCAAAAATGTGTACAGTACACCTTACATTCAGAAAATAACCCTTATTATAGAAAATAAAGTTCCGAATGCACCAGAAATTGCTAGAATTAGTAGAAAACTATATACTATTCTAAGAATAAATAAATATTTGAAATAAAAACTGAAAAAATTGGAATTAAGCTAAAAGAACGACTCAATTTCGATAGCCTTTATTGAAGAAGGCCGGAATATTATTGCAGTATGTGAGGAAATATCGATTGATATTGGCATTTATTATATCAAATCGATTGTTCGAGTAGTACAGAATATATTTTATCAAAAAATATATCAGTCACAACAGAAAGAACAGAGATCATCGCCTATGTAGACGAGTAAAAGTTTCTGCCACACAGCAGCATTTTTGATGCTCAACACAAGACTTTTAATATTTGTCAAATTGTAAATTGTTTCTTTCTTTTAGGCTAAAATAGATTAAATGGACATTATTCTATTCAAAAAATATAATTTTGGAAAAATATTGTTATGTTCAATAGATTTTAAGGGTCAAGAGTTAACCATCAAACATGCTGCTGTGTACCAGAATCGTTTTCTCGTCAGCATAGGTGTTGATCTCTGTTCGTTCTGTTGTGACTGATATATTTTTTGATAAAATATATTCTGTACTACTCGAACAATCGATTTGATATAATAAATGCCAATATCAATCGATATTTCCTCACATACTGCAAGAATATTCAGGCCTTCTTCAATAAAGGCTTTCGAAATTTAGTCGTTCTTTTAGCTTAATTCCCATTTTTTCAGTTTTTATTTCAAATATTTATTTATTCTGAGAATTATTTAAAGTTTTCAACTAATTCTGGCAATTTCTGGTGCATTCGGAACTTTATTTTCTATAATAAGGGTTATTTTCTGAATGTAAGGTGTACTGTACAAATTTTTGGCGATTTTGATAGATTTTACAGATTTTTTCAAAAATGTTTATCAGTAAATGACTTTATCGGTGCTTAGTTGACATATTTTAACTAAATTAAAGAGCTTTTTCAAAAATATTTTCAAAAAATGCAGTAAAGTATAAAAACACACAGTGTTTTAATTATATGGCCACTTAAAAGTCGATGTATTTTCATAAAAACCGTTATTTATGGAAAAATTGCATGCAATAATTTTCCATTTTCACACTAAATCTATTAAGTACAGTATATCGAAGTGTTCTGAATTAAAAAATTTTCAAAAATACTTCAAACGAATCAAGGGCTGATCAAAAAATGTTTACCACAGTAAATGTTTTAATTCTGTGACCACCAC
>NW_026874820.1:0-16537 GCF_032173495.1 Musca vetustissima
AGTTTTTATTTTTGTTGTAAACGGCCTAAAAAGTTGAATATGTTCTACCACATTTGTAATAATAACCTCAAATTAAAAAAAGTTTTATGCGAAAAACTAAAGGTAGTTAAGTGAAGATATGGACCATGGAAGACAAGTGCATCGAGAAGGGGAGATAGGCAGTAGATTTGTGAAAGGATCAATGAAGCAGGAAAATACCATGAAGAGTTCATGAGTGAGGGTATTGAAGTCATTGTATCAATGACGGATTTTCGATGTGTATTAGTATGTCATAATGTGGCGTATGAGTGTCGACACCAATCATACGCTCCGTGGATCCCCTGAAATCAAAAATTTATAATAACGAATAGCATTGGTGAGGTTTATATATTTGTGAGAACCCTATACTAGTCAGTATGTCTCAAGAGGGCGTATGAGTGTTGCCACCAACCATACACAATAGTGGCCAATTACGCCCAGCGATACATATTTAATCGTGTCACTTTATTAAATGCAGATTTAAGGTTTGAATAACACGGAGGTTAAGGTGGCGAATGAGTGCTGACAGTAATTATTCGCCCCATGGATTCAATGAAATTATAAATTTTATAATAGCGAATAGCATTTATGAAGTCCATATATATCTGGAGACCCTATAAAAATCAATTATACGTAATAGTGGACAATTACGCCCAACGCTAAATATTTGAAAGCAAAAGGAAGGGAAGGTTTTTAATTTGGCTTTTTGAAAAATTGGCACTTAAACTGACGGACAAATATGTAAAATATGCTAACTGAGATCTACGAAGTTTTTACATGCCACTTTACTAAATGCAGATTTTTGGTTTGGATCACAAGGTGGTTATGGTGGCGTATAAGTGCTGACGTATCTTGGTTCTGCTAACACGTATCTTGGTTCTAATGGAACTCAAAGCTTGTAATAATGAATAGCATTTACGAAGTCCATACATTTGTGGCGTCCCTATAAAAACCATAATGTTCTTTAGGGGCGTATAAGTATTGACACCGATTATTCGCTCTAGTGTTCTATTCAGCTATTCACTATATATTTCAGAAGGAAAGGTCGGGAATGTTTTTATCTGGTGAATGAACTGAAGGACAAAGAATTGAAAAATACAAACTGACGTCTGCAAGGGTTTCATAACTCCTTTTATAAAATGTAGAGTTTCGGTTTGTATCAGAATGTCTTTAGATGGCGTATAAGTGCTGGCAGTAATCATACGCACCATGGATCCAATGAAATTCAAAACTTGTAATAATGAGTAGCCCTTGCGAGGTCCATTTATTTCTGGAGGCCCTATAGAAATCATGCTGTCTAAAAGGACGTATAAGTGGTAAAAAAAAATTAGGTCTGAGGTCTGCAAGACCTCAGTTAGTATTTGTAAGGCACATTATTAGATGTGAAGTTTCGGTGTGTATCACTATGTCTTAAGGTGGCGTATGAGTGTTGACACTAATCATACGCACCGTGGACTTGATGAAATTCAAAAATTTGTAATAAGGCATTTGTGAGGTCCATTTAAATATGGGGTGCCTATAAAAATCATAATGTCTTTAGGGTCGTATGACTGTTGACACCAATTATACGCACTACGGTCCTATTCCGCTACACAACATATATTTAAAAAGGAAATGATCGGGATTGGTTTTTTGGTGACTGAATTGACGGACACAGAATTGAAAAATACAAAGTGAGGTCTACAAGGGTTTCATAAGTCACTTTATTAAATGTAGATTTTAGGTTTGGATCACAATTAGATTAGTATGGCGTATGAGTACTGACACTAATCATACGCACCATGGATCCAATGTAATTCAAATTCTACTCACAATGTCTTTAGCGTCGTATGAGAATTGAGACCAATCATAGGCTCTAGTGTCCTCTTCATCTTCACACTATATGTTTAAAAAGGAAAGATTGGTAAGGTTTTTATCTGGTGACTGAACGGACAGACAGAAAATTGAAAAATACTAACTGAGGCCTACGAGGGTTTCATAAGACACTTTAATAAATTTAGAGTTTCGGTTTGTATCAATATGTCTGACATTTGTGAGGACCATATATTTCTGGAGACCCTATAAAAATCATTCCGTCTCATGGGACGTATAAGTGCTGACACCAATTATACGCAATCGTGTCCAATTTAGATGTATACTAAATATTTAAAATCGGAAGGATGGGAAGGGGTTTTTGTTCGGTGTTTTAAAAGCCAAAAAATTGGTGACTAAACTGACGTGGATAAAGAAGTACAAATTCTAACTGAGGTATATGAAATTTTCATAAGTCACTTAATGCTAGAGGGTTTGTTTGTATTACAATGTTTCACAGTGGCGTATGAGGGTTGACACTAATCATACGCGACATGGAACCAATGAAATTGCAATTTGTAGAAAAGGATACCATTTGCGGAGACCCATTTTTATATTTTATATTTCATATATTTAAAATATATTTGTAACTATGAGTAGCATTTGTGAGGTCCCTATAAAAATTATATGTATCAGGGAGCGTATGAGTGTTGACGCAAATTATACGCAATATTGTCCAATTAATCGCAGCACTACATAATGAGAAGGTTTTAATTTTGGTGTTATGTAAAAACATGGTGATACTGAACTTACACACAAATAAGTGAAAAATCTTAACAGATGCCTATGAGTTTTTTATATGCCACTTTATTAAATGCAGAGTTTCAGGGTTTTATCACAATGCCTGAAGGTAACGTATGAGTGTTGACACCAACCATACGTACCCTGAATCGATTGAAATTACATTTTGTAGAAACGAATAGCATTTCAGAGGCCCATTTAGTCTCTTTTGAAGAATATGAAATATATTTAAAATATATTTTCATTTCAAATTGGACTGCCTATATAAATAAAACTATTTTAACATACAGCAGTAGTATATTACAATCCACGAAAGTTGCGATTTATTTCCCCAACAGAAAATTCAAATGTAATAATTTTTAACCACAACAAAGCAAACAATGGTGTAAAAATCTCAACATTTTCCAATTATCTATGCATTTTGGGGTATTATTTGTCAGTATTCGCAGAAGAAAAACAACAAAATTTTGAAATAAAAGAAAAAACACTTACCCATACACTCTGAAACTAAGTTTCTTGTTTACAAATATTTTCTTGTATGCTGTTCTTGTTGGGGTTTAATGCCATTAATTTGCAAACAAAATAGTGAAAAAGCACGAAGTTTGGGCGAAGAAAAAAATCAAAATACAACACAGTGTCGAAGAAAAGAAAGTTGCAAATCATGTTGCCGAAATGTTGAAGGAAATTATTTTTGGATCCACCACGGAAATCACAGTTATTGTTAGAAGACAGTTTGGCAAATAATGAAAAATTAGAATCCATTAAAAGTTTTTTTTTTCAAAAAGAAAATATTTTTTTTAAGAAAACTTTTCCTTCTATAACCTATTTATTTGTGGCTCAAAGAAGGCGTAATAAATATGCCAGCAATTTGTGTTCCTTACTGATTTTTTCTTAATAGCATAGGGTTCCGTATGATTATTGTCAATACTCATACGAAACGTATTCCATAATAAATTGTTTATTTTTAAATCGAAAACACAAAGTTTTAACCTATTCCAATTTTCAAAACCTTTTTTCTATAAAAAGACAAACGGTCCAAGATACAAAACGTCAATTGAGGTCTCTGACTTTTTGTAATCGAAATAGATATAGTTCCCGTATATATTTTCGTCCGATGTAAGGTAAATGGAGCACCAAAGTCCCTACATATCTTCCGATTTGCGTGCAATTTGGTATAGAGTTTTGAATTACGTCCAGAACGATGTGTCCTAAGTTTCGTGAAAATCGGTTCAGATTAAGATATAGCTCCCATATATAGGTTTGTCCGATTTTATGTAGATGGTGTACCAAAGTCCCTATATATCTTTCGATTTGAACGAAATTTTGCATAGTATACTGAATTGTGTCTAGAATAATGTGTGTCAAGTTTCGAGAAAACTCGGTTCAGATTTAGATATAGCTCTCATATATATCTTCGTCCGATCTAAGGTAATTGGTGTACCAAAGTCTCTATATAACTTTCGATTTGCACGAAATTTGGCACAGCGTAATGAATAAGGTCTAGAATGATGTGTGCAAAGTTTAGAGAAAATCGGTTTAGATTTAGATATAGCTCCCGTATATAGTTTTGTCCGATTTAGGGTAAATTGGGCACCAAAGTCTCTATATAGCTTTCGATTTGCACGAAATTTGGCACGGTGTACCTAATTGAGTCTAGAATGACGGGTGTTAAGTTTCGAGAAAATCGAGTCAGATTTAGATATAGCTCCCATACATAGTTTCGTCCGATTTATTGTAAATGGTGCACAAAAGTCCCTATATCAACTTCGATGTGCACGAAATTTTGCACGGCGTAATGAATTCGGCCTAGAATGATGTGTGTTAAATTTCGTGTAAATCGGTTCAGATTTAGATATAGCTCCCATATATATTTTCGTCCGATTTGAAGTAAATGGTCCACCAAAGTCCCTATATATCTTTCGATTTGCACGAAATTTGGCACAGCGTAATGAATTAGGGCTAGAATGATGTGTGTTAAGTTTCGTGAAAATCGGGTCATATTTATATATAGCACCCATTTATATTTTCGTCCGATTTAAGGTAATGTTCCTACCGGCACAAAATTTTGTACAATGTACTGAGATTTAGATTTAAGTTCGTTCAATTTCATGTCAATGTTCCTTCGAAAACGCAATAGGCTGTTAGGATACATATGTAGAAAATACCCAAAGTGGTAAAGGGTATCATATAATCGGCCCAGTCCGACTTTACTACTTTCCTTACTGGTTTTCCTACAAAAAAAGGCAAATGGTATCATTCGATTTTTCCTTAAAAGAAAAATTCAATCTGAGATATCCGAATGATTTTTCTATAGAATAATATACCATCTAAAGAATCGATATAGATTCTGATAGATCCAGAATTTCTTTCGTGGGAAAGTTGAATTGTGTTCTATTGAAAAAATGCAAACAGAGGTCATCGATTTTTCCTATAAAATTTTATTATCTAATAAAAATGAATAATGTCTTAAGAGGCGTATTGGTGGCGATCACCAATCATACACACTGACGATAAATTTAACAGCACACTTCTACGACAAAGAAATAAATTAAATTAATAAATACAATTAAAAGTCCGGGAGGTACCCGATATTTTATTCACAAAAATAGACAAGTGAGGTCCAATGTGTCCCAAGGTCTCCAAAGGTAAAAAAATTCCACCTGAGATCCTTAAC
Organism: Musca vetustissima; assembly: GCF_032173495.1. NCBI lineage: Eukaryota > Metazoa > Arthropoda > Insecta > Diptera > Muscidae > Musca > Musca vetustissima. The sequence goes on from NW_026874820.1 coordinate 5,285, forward strand.
TGAGGCCACAGGAATTTAGTTCTTTTTCTATGGAATTATAAAAGAAGTTTTATGGGGCGTATTAGTATTGACAGCAATCATACACACTATATAGCTCATAAGAAATAGCCTTTAAAAATCTACGCATTGTGGTACCTCAGAAAAAATTCTTGTGGTAGCCCATAAAAATTATTCTTTAAAAATCTACGCCTTGTGGTACCTCAGAAAAAAATTCTTTAAAAATCTACGCCTTGTGGTACCTCAGAAAAAAATTCTTTAAAAATCTACGCCTTGTGGTACCTCAGAAAAAAAATTCTTTAAAAATCTACGCCTTGTTGTACCTCAGAAAAAATTCTTTAAAAATCTACGCCTTGTGGTAGCCCATAAAATTTATTCTTTACAAATCTACGCCTTGAGTTTACGCCGACTTATTTTTCAATAGAAAATGGTTGCGTATGATTGCTGCCAACACTTATACGACATGTAGGCCATTAAATTGTTGTTTTCGAGCAACTTGAGGAATTATGGACTTATAAGCAACTAAGATCTCAAAATTTTTCTATAAAAATTCATATCTCAGTTGGTCTTTTTTATGTCACTGTGTAAGCCTAAATCCATAGCCTAGCTAACTGGTTGTATGCTTTTGCATCTTCCAGTCCAGAGCCCCAGCAGAAGGAGTTTCAAATCTATGCGGATGCAAAAATGTCTTATGTCTTTCCCATATCCTCCCAATCTTCCCAACCAAAAAAACCAAAATTTCGCATTTAATTACATTGTAACTAAGCATATAAACTATAACAACAAGTTTTAGCTGCTTCTGAGCCCAAAGGAATACACTCAATTTCCTTCATTGGCTTGGTTACCCCAGTCAAGCAGGCGAACTGGCTTCTCTCCTAAAGTTCTTAGCACAATAGATGGCTGTAGTAGAACATTTCTACGTCTGAGTTTTGTTTCCAATTTTTTTTTTTTAATGGAGTTTCATATTTTGCACGATTTGCATATTAATATTGCATGTGTGTATGTGTTCGGCAGTAGTTCCACAAAATAACTACAAAACAAATCCACACAACACAAGTTTATCGTGGTTTTATGGCGGGTCCTTGCTCCTCACTCACTGCATTTGCATTTCATTGCTGTGGCATTTAAAGTTGAGGCGCGTAATGGCCATTAAACATTTACAATCAGCCATTTAGAGAGCTCAAGAGAGACAGGAGGGGAAAGAGAGAGAAGCAGAGAGTGAGATCTGAAGCCTTAGGCTGTTTATCCTGTGTGTTTTGTATTTGTGTTGTCGCCTGAACTGCAACAAAAAAGTCAAACAGCAAGCAATTAATTTCTAGTTTTTAATTTTTTTGTTCCCTCCAAAGCCCCACCGCTCATACCTCTTGCTGGGATTCTGAGCCAGTCAACCAGAGAGGCAGTCAGTCACCCAGCCTGCCAGTGTTTAATTATGCTACTCATAAAGCTAATTAAAAATGCTTGAAATATAAGTAATCGTAATTATTGTTATGCTAGTTAATAGCTGAGGCAAACAAATAGAAAACAAGCAACAACAGCAAAAACTTAATGGGAATGGATTTGATGGTGCGGAACGTATGAATGTTAGGGCTGCGAAAAAATATTCCTTAAAAAATCTAGGCCTTATGAAGCCTCAGAAAAGATATTCTTTAAAAAATCTACACCTTGCTGAGGTTCAGAAAAAGATATTCTTTAAAAATCTACGCCTTGCTGAGGTTCCGAAAAACTATTCTTTAAAAAATCTACGCCTTGCTGAGGTTCCGAAAAAATATTCTTTAAAAAATCTACGCCTTGCTGAGGTTCCGAAAAAATATTCTTTAAAATATCTACGCCTTGCTGAGGTTCCGAAAAAATATTCTTTAAAAATCCACGCCTTATAAATGGTCCGAAAAATATTATTTAAAAATCCACGCCTTATAAATGGTCCGAAAAATATTATTTAAAAATCCACGCCTTATAAATGGTCCGAAAAATATTATTTAAAAATCTACACCTTGCTGAGGTTCCGAAAAAATATTCTTTAAAAAATCTACGCCTTGCTGAGGTTCCGAAAAAATATTCTTTAAAAAATCTACGCCTTGCTGAGGTTCCGAAAAAATATTCTTTAAAAAATCTACGCCTTGCTGAGGTTCCGAAAAAATATTCTTTAAAAAATCTACGCCTTGCTGAGGTTCCGAAAAAATATTCTTTAAAAAATCTACGCCTTGCTGAGGTTCCGAAAAAATATTCTTTAAAAAATCTACGCCTTGCTGAGGTTCCGAAAAAATATTCTTTAAAAAATCTACGCCTTGCTGAGGTTCCGAAAAAATATTCTTTAAAAAATCTACGCCTTGCTGAGGTTCCGAAAAAATATTCTTTAAAAAATCTACGCCTTGCTGAGGCCCGAAAAAATATTCTTTAAAAAATCTACGCCTTGCTGGGCCCCGAAAAAATATTCTTTAAAAAATCTACGCCTTGCTGAGGTTCCGAAAAAATATTCTTTAAAAAATCTACGCCTTGTAGAGGCTCCGAAAAAAAAATATTCTTTAAAAATCCACGCCTTGTAGAGGCTCCGACAAAAATATTCTTTATAAATTCACGCCTTGTGTTAGACTAGATATATATTCCTTAAAAATCTAAAGAGACCCGTAAAAGCTTAAAAAAAATTCCTTCGGAATGCAATCGGTGGCGTATGAGTCTTGTCATTACTTATACGCTCCGCTGCTCTCCTATAAATATATATTTTAATACACTCCTTCAGTTTGGCCCTGAAAACTTATTCTTTACAAATCTAGTCCTCTTAAGAGATCCGAAAAAATATTCTTTAAAAATCCACGGCTCCGAAAAAATATCCTATAAAACTCAACGCCTCTTTGGTAATTTTATGAATCTTGGTGCGTATACATCTTGTCGTTACTCATACGTCACAATAGCCCTATATTATGAAGTCCGAAAATTCTACCAACGGGTAAAACACCAAACCGAAAGCTTTGGTGCTGCAGGCACATCCTCCTGTAGAGATAAAGATGGAAACCTGGTGACAAATACAGACAGCGTGCTGAGGATCTGGAAGGAGCATTTTTAAAAGCTACCGGTATCAAATAGTAGCGGTGAAGAGGATACCCCAGAACCAATAATAGATGACGGTATAGAGTGTATACCACCACCTAGCCAAGATAAAGTCAGAATAGCAATAAATCGGCTGAAGAATAATAAAGCAGCAGGTGTCGATGGGTTACAAGCCGAACAATTCATGACTGGTGGTCAGATGCTGGTAAGGATCATGTACCAGCTGATTAGTACAGTTTGGCTAGAGGAAAGCATGCCCAATGATTGGAATCTCAGCATCCTGTGTCCCGTGCACAAAAAAGGGGACAAGACGATATGTGTCAACTATAGAGGAATAAGCCTCCTGCCCATCGCATATAAAGTGCTAACCAGCTGTGCTGTGTGAACGATTGCAGCCAATGGTCAATGACATTATTGGACCATACCAATGCGGCTTCAGAACTGGCAAATCCACAATTGACCAGATTTTCACTCTGCGCCAAATCCTGGAAAAAAACCCACGAAAAACACATTGACACATTCCACCTATTTGTCGACTATAAAGCCGCATTCGCGACAGCCCTATCCGTTCAGAGGGGTTTTAAAGCCATGTCTGCGATTGACATTCCTGCAAAATTACTACGGCTATGCAGGATAACTTTAACTGGCACAAGATCAGCAGTTAAAGTCGGAAAGGACCTCTCAGAGTTCTTTAATACCAAACGAGGATTCAGACAAGGTGATAGTTTGTCGTGTGACCTTTTCCTAACATCCTGCTGGAAAAGGTCATACGAGAAGCAAAAGTGAACAGAAATGACACTATGTACACCAAACAACACATGTTACTCGCCTACGCCGCCGATGACACCGACATAATGGGTCGAGCATTGAGAGTGGTAACAGCCACCTTTGAACAAATTGACAAGGAGTCTGTCAAAGTGGGTCTGGCAGTAAACGGCGAGAAAGCCAGGCTGATGGTATCAACGCGCAAGACGTCCAGTAGACTCGGACCAACTGTTGAGAACTTGAGAATAACAGCTTCGAGGTAGCCAAAGATTTTATATACCTTGGTACCGCCATTTTTAAAACGAATGACATCAGTTTTGAAATTCGCAGAAGGATTGTGATGGCCAACCGATGCTACTAGGGTCTAAGTAAGCAGTTTAGAAACAAGGCCACCTACCGCCAGACCAAACTCACACTCTTCAAGACGCTGGTACTTACGCAAGCACATAAGGCAGCTCTTAGAGTGTTTGAGAGAAAACTTCTCCGAAAGATCTATAAGCCGATCTGCGTTGACGGTGAATATCGCCGTCGAATAAACCATGAGTTGTGCCAGCTATTCTCGAACGACATCGACATTGTTAGACGTATTGAGCTGCAGCGATTACGTTAGCTAGGTCATGTTGTGAGAATGGATGAAGATGCCCCAGCCCAAAAGGCATATACGAGCGAACCAGCTGATGGTTCACGCGGAAGGGGAAGGCCAGGAATACGATGGAAAGATCAAGTCGAAGATAATATTGTCGAAAGCTAAGTAGGCAATTTAATACTTTTATGAAACATGGATGCGTATACATATTGTCGTTACTCATACGTCACAATAGCCCCATTGAAAATCTTATTTGCCACACCTTACGGTAGCCTAGAAAAATATGCTTTAAAATTCCACGCCTTGCTGAGGCCTAGAAAAAATATTCTTTAAAAATCCATGCCTTGCTGAGGCCTTCTTATGGTCAGAAAAAAATATTCTTTAAAAATACACGCCTTGGTAAGGTGGTGGTCCCCGAAAAAAATATTCTTTAGATATTATAGAAGGTCCTGTGGCGTATACATGCTGTCTATAATGATACGCACAATTGTAACTGTTTCAGAGGCCTAGAAAAAATTATTATTTTTTTTAAATCTGCGCCTTATTGTGACTCAGAAAAACCCGGTCTTCTTACCCGCGCGTGATGGTGGATTAGAATAATATTGGTTAAAAAAAAAATCCACGCCCTCCATCACTCCAGACCCAGAACCCAGAACAATGTTACACATTTCTGATTGTGTATTTATTTCAAGTGGATGTGTTTAATACCTATTTTTCTAAAATCCCCTATAATTAACATTGGCCACTCGAAAAAATAATAATGACCACTTGGGTAGCCAGCAAGTCAATGAATGCTTCACGCACACGCACACCAATACACATAGACTACAGACACACACACTGTAACCATTATCGCCAATAAGGTTTTAAATCGCATTTAATCGATAATGCCATCAAGTGGAAAATGTTTTTTGGATTGAATTCAATGGCAGCAGTAATAATAATAATTTTACGAAATAACAGAGACGTAGTTCCAAAGGGGGGTTAGAGGAGAATAACTGGCAGTATGTAGTTTTTTCCTACGGCTACGTTGCTGCTCGATAATTTAAACGCGTAAAAATAATGAAAAAAAACAAAACTAACTAACCGCAAAACATTTATTTCGATACGTGAGAATCCTGTCGGAATAACGAAAATGTGTAGGGGAAAGAGTGGTAGGGGAATGATGAAAAGGTGTGGTGGGATAAATGATGACTACGGCATTTAAAACGCAGGTTAAATGTGATATTGCGGTTAGAGGACAATCATGAATGAATTCAGTTTTCGTATGAAGTCAGATATTTTTTCTGAGTCTCAGCATGATTTGGATTTACAAAAAAAATCTGAGCCTTTATAAGGCGAGAATTTTTGGAGAATATTTTTTTTGTGGGTCATTAGCAAGCCTTGGATTTTTAAAGAATATTTTTCTGGTCCTCAGCAATGCGTGGGTTTTTAAGGAACGTTTTTAAGCCCTTTACAGGACAAGGAATGTGAAAAGATTTGATGGAGCGTATAACTAACGACAACACTCATACGTCACCGATGACAATCTAAAGAGATATTATATTTTTCTGAGCCTCTATAAGGCATGGATTTTTAAAGAATATTTTTTCGGAGCCTCTACAAGGCGTGGATTTTTAAAGAATATTTTTTTCGGAGCCTCTACAAGGCGTGGATTTTTAAAGAATATTTTTCGGAGCCTCTACAAGGCGAGAATTTTTAAAAAATATTTTTTCAGGGCCTTAACGACAGTTACAAGGTTGCGTATGATTATTGTCAGAAAGATCATTTACAGAACATTTTTCTTGAGCTTTACCAAGGCCTGGATTTTTAAAGAACATTTTTCTTGAGCCTTGAGCCTTCTTCAGGGCCTTAACAACAGTTACAAGGTTGCGTATGATTATTGTCAGAACGTATACGGCACAATACTTCTGACAATAATCTGGATATTTATTTTATCCATTAAGGACTATCAGAAGGATGAATTTTAAAAATTTTAGGAACCAACACATGACGTGGAAGTAAAAAATATTTTTAGGACCAAAACAAATTCGAGAGAGCTGTGAGGTATTTGCAATATTTGAAAGGGTGCGTATAAGTATTGTCAGCACTTATACGCCAACTGGGTATAGGAAAATTTAAAAGCTTTCTTTCTACGCATTAATAAAACGTTGATTTTTAAATGAATATTTTTTCTGAGCCCTAACAAGGCGTGGATTTTTAAGGAACATTTTTCTTGAGCCTTACCAAGGCGTAGATTTTTAAAGGATATTTTTTCTTGAGCCTTACCAAGGCGTGGATTTTTAAAGAATACTTTTCTTGAGTCTCTACAACGCATGGGTTTTTAAAGAATATTTTTTGGAGCCTCTATAAGGCTAAAACTTTTAATGAATATTTTTTCTGAGCTACCACAAGACATGGGGTTTTAAAAAAAAAAAATTTTAAATATAGAATAGTTTTTCTGACCCTATAGAAGGCGTTGATTTTCAAAATATATTTTCTTCATAGCCCTTACAAGTCGGGGAATATTAAAAAGTGTTCGTAGTGCGTATAACTAACGACAACACTTATACGTCACCACTGCCATTTCAAAAAGCATTTTAAGTGGCCATTTCGAATCCGTTGATTCTTAAAGAATATTTTTTCTGACGCTATAGAAGGCATGCATTTTTCAAGAATATTTTTCTAGGCTTCTAAAGGCCGTGACCTTTTAAAAGATTAAGGAGTGGATTTTAAAGAATTTTCTTTTTTGACACTTTATAGGGCGAGGACGCTCCCAGGCCTTTGTCCCACCCTTACAATAATTCCTTTTCTCTTTTACTCCCAACCTACCCCACCATCGCGTTCTTTATTTAAGTTTTTTTACTTTATCTCTCTTTATCCCATTTTTTCTTAAGCCCTAAGCCTCCGAACAGCAATTTTCAATTAATTAAAAGCCCCCTCTTGAACTAATCCCGCAGTCAGCCATGCAGCCAGCCATCCAGTCTTATGCTAATATTCACAGATTACTTTTCGAACAACAACATCAACAACTACAACAGAAAGCTATTCCTTTTAAATGTCTTTAGTCTTTGTTCGCCGGCCATTGACACTTTATATCCAAGCAATTTCCGTTAATTTTTATTACTCGGTCTTCCTAACACTCTACCCCTTCCCATCCTTTTTTGTTATTTTCTTTGACTTTATTTTGTTCTACCTCCTTTCCAACCAATTTTTTTGTTGACATAATTTTTCCAGTCTTCATAATTTTTTGTCGGACTAAGTAAAGTAAGTAAACGGACTTTGCAAATAATTGCCGGCTTTGTTTGCAGAGGAAACTAATCAGAAGAGAATGGAGGGGAGTGGGTGAAAGGAGGAAGTGAAAAGGAGGGGAAGGAGAAAACAGAAAAGTTGTCATAAAAACAAGGTGGTCATTGGGTTTCTTCATTGAGATTTTATTGTCGGCAAAGGAGGATACCAGGTGGTGCCTATGGTTTAGATTGTTACAGATTTTTTATACAGAGGAGGGAGGTTAGAGGATCCTCTACAAGGATATTTTTCCTGAGCCCTAATAAGTCGTGGATATTTAAGAATATTTTTTAAAGCGCTTACAAGGCGAGGAATATTAGAAAATTTCGTAGAGCGTATAACTAACGACAACACTCATACGCCACCGAGAATTTTTCTGGCTCTTTTGAATGTGTTGATTTTTAAAGAATATTTTATCTGAGCCTCTATAAGTCGTGGATTTTTAAAGAATAGGTTTTCTAGGCCTCCATAAGTCGTAGATTTTTTGAGAATATTTTTTCTAGGCCCGTAAAAGACGAGGATTTTTAAATAATACTTTTCTTGTGTCCCTACAAGGCGTGGATTATTAAAGAATAATTTTTTTTCGGAGCCTCTACAAGGCGTGGATTTTTAAAGAATATTTTTTCGGAGCCTCTACAAGGCGTGGATTTTTACAGAATATTTTTTTCGGAGCCTCTACAAGGCGTGGATTTCTAAAGAATATTTTTTCGGAGCCTCTATAAGGCGTGGATCTTTAAGAAATATTTTTTCTGAGCCTCCGTAAAGTGTGGAATTTTAAAGATAATTTTTTTCAGAGCCTCACCAGGCCTGGATTTTTAAAGAATATTTTTTCGGAGCCTCTACAAGGCGTGGATTTTTAAAGAATATTTTTTTCGGAGCCTCTACAAGGCGTGGATTTTTACAGAATATTTTTTTCGGAGCCTCTAAAAGGCGTGGATTTCTAAAGAATATTTTTTCGAAGCCTCTACAAGGGGTGGATTTTTAAAGAATATTTTTTTCAGAGCCTTTATGTTAGAGTTACAAGGTTGCGTATGATTATTGTCAGTACGTATACGCCACAATAACATGGATATTTATTTTGTCCACCAAGGACAAATTGAAGTATTGGTTTCAAAAAAATATTTTGGGAACCAACACATGACGTGGAATTAAAAAATATTTTTAGGACCAAAACACATACGAGAGAGCAGTGAGGTATTTAAAATATTTAAAAAGGGTGCGTATAAGTATTGTCAGCACTTATACGCTAACTGGGTCTATGTATCTTTAAAAACTTTTTTATTGTGTCCAAAGCCATGATTTTTGGAAGCAGTTTTTTAATACAATTTTTTAAAATTCCTAGGAATACTTTAAGGACCCCATATAAGGCGTGGATTTTTAAAGGATATTTTTTCTTGAGCCTCTACAAGGCGTAGATTTTTAAAGAGCATTTTTCTTGAGCCAAGGCGTGGAACCTTTTGCTTGAGCCTCCAAAAGGCCTGGATTTTTAAAGAACACTTTTCTTGAGCCTTACCAAGGCGTGGATTTTTAAAGAATATTTTTCTTGAGCCTCTACAAGGCCTGGATTTTTAAAGAACATTTTTCTTGAGCCTTACCAAGGCATGGATTTTTTAAGAACATTTTTCTTGAGCCTCTACAAGGCGTGGAGTTTTAAAGAACATTTTTCGTGAGCTTTACCAAGGCGTGAATATGTAAAGAGTATTTTTCTTGAGCCTTACCAAGCCCTGGATTTTTAAAGAACATTTTCTTGAGCCTTATTAACGCCTGGATTTTTATAGAATATTTTTCTTGAGCCTCTTCAAGGCGTGGATTTTTGAAGAATATTTTTCTTGAGCCTCTACAAGGCGTGGATTTTTAAAGATTTTTTTTCTTGAGCCTTACCAAGGCGTGGATTTTCAAGAATATTTTTCTTGAGCCTCCACAAGGCATGGATTTTGTTTCTATAGTTTCTAGGGCTTTAAAGAAATTGCAGAGGTGCGTATGATTATCGACAGCACGTATACGCCACATAACCTACCTCTCTCCTATCATCATCTTCTTCTGCATTCCAATTTTGTTTTTTGTAGCGTCATCAAAAGCCATTTGTCTTGATTAAATTTGCAAAATACATTTGCCTGAGGGTAAGTGAACATCGAAAAAAATGAAAAACGGAAAATGGGAAAATATCAAAAAGAACAAACACAAAAAAAAAATAATGGCAAAATATGAAAAATTGATGGCCATAATGTAATTTGTGTCATCGATAATCAAACGTTAAATATGAACACATCAGCATTCATTCATCGATTCGCCAGGGAGTGCTGGCAGAAGGAAGATGATAGGGGCCAGGGAAAATATCAAACATAAATGTGAACAAAAGGATCACAAACATTAGCATATCCTGCCGTAAACACATCCTTCTCCTCCAACCCCTTTGTTCTGCATATTTCGATGTTCGTACATATGTCATTATTCACATATGTGACATTAATCATTTTTATAATGAATGGTGCCCAGGGGGGTGCAAACGGAAGGGTGGTTTGAGTCACGTGTAAATGAAAAATTCATTGACATCGTGAGAGCAGCAAATCATTTGGTTTTATTTGCAGAGGAAGTCGTGATAGCAATATTTATTTACGGTATATTGACAAATGTTGAAAAAAAATATAGTCAGAAAAATATTATTTAAAAATCCACGCCTTGTTAGGACTCATAAAAAATATTCTTTAAAAATCCACGCCTTTTTAGGACTCAGAAAAAATATTCTTTAAAAATCCACGCCTTGTTAGGACTCATAAAAAATATTCTTTAAAAATCCACGCCTTGTAGAGGCTCAAGAAAAATATTCTTTAAAAATCCACGCCTTTTTAGGACTCAGAAAAAATATTCTTTAAAAATCCACGCCTTGTAGAGGCTCAAGAAAAATATTCTTTAAAAATCCACGCCTTGTAGAGGCTCAAGAAAAATATTCTTTAAAAATCCACGCCTTGTAGAGGCTCAAGAAAAATATTCTTTAAAAATCCACGCCTTGTAGAGGCTCAAGAAAAATATTCTTTAAAAATCCACGCCTTGTAGAGGCTCAAGAAAAATATTCTTTAAAAATCCACGCCTTGTAGAGGCTCAAGAAAAATATTCTTTAAAAATCCACGCCTTGTAGAGGCTCAAGAAAAATATTCTTTAAAAATCCACGCCTTGTAGAGGCTCAAGAAAAATATTCTTTAAAAACCCACGCCTTGTAGAGGCTCAAAAAAACTATTCTTTAAAAACCAATGCCTTGTAGAGGCTGATGAAAAATATTTTTTAAAAATCCACGCCTTCTAGAGGCTCAGAAAAAATATTCTTTAAAAATCCACACCTAGCAGAGGCTCAAGAAAAATATTCTTTAAAAATCCACGCCTTATAATGGCCTTTAAAATCAGCTTAAAAATCATTTGACCCACTTAGCGTATAAGTGCTGACACTACTCATACGCACCCCTTTTAAATATTGGAAAATACCTTCCATTTCCTTTTCTCTCAATTAAAATACACCCCATTTCTTCTGCTTACAAATTTCTATTAACTCCTCATAATTTCCAAAAAAGTATTATTTTAATTTATTACGACCAATTTATT
>NW_026874821.1:0-16743 GCF_032173495.1 Musca vetustissima
CACTTGATATCCTATTTATTCATAACCAGAATAAAATTCTATGTCGATATAGCCATGTGTATATATAGCTCGTAATATTGAAGACAGATGTTTGAAATTCTTCACATTGCTAATATTCCTAGGATTGTATTGAAAATGGGATATATGTGCCCTTTTTAGGGTAGCCCCAACCGAATTAGCTATAATTTGATATTTTGGATTTTCATTGGACACAAGTAAAAAAGTGTCAGTCGGTGTTGCCGACAGATATATAGCACCAACAAATGGCTTGCGGAGGTTTTCAAAATTACACACAGATTTTAATATTAGCTTTATATAATAAATATGTTTTATCAAAGAGGTTTCAGATTTAATGTTGATAAAATTTTATAACCATTTGTCCAACCTTCGGAATTGATATAGGGTTCGTATAGATAATATACCAATGCAATAATCTGGGCTTGGTAAAGATAATAGGTTGTACAAAGCTTCGATAAAATCGGTCCGTTTGCATGTTATTATGAAATTATTTTTTAGCAAATTTTGACCATTTTGTGGTTGAGGTACCATAAGGAGAGGACCGATATTCACCATCTTCGAACTTAAACTAAGTTTGGAAGAAACTTTAAGATGTGCAAAGTTTAGATGAAATCGGTTATTCCCTTCGTGCGCAACCAGACAACAGACGGACAATGGACGGACGGACATGAGTAAATAGACTTAAAATTTTCGGAAATCTATATTTCGATGAGGCACATTTTCACTGTATCACAGTATCAGTTTTTATATACCCTCAGCCTTGTGGCTAATGAGGGTATATTAAAACTGTCTACCAAATATTATCAATATGGGTCCAGGTTTGGTATAGAGCGGTACCTCAATTATTCGGTGGTTTGGTGACTTATTCAACCGAAGTGGTTTCAATTTGATATTATGGGTTCCCATTAGGCAGGAAATCTCCATACCAAGAATTATCAATATTGGGCCGTGTTTCCGGACAGCCTCCAGAGAGCGATCGGAGACGTTTTTTAATAGAATTGATTATAATATCACATTGGGCGTTTTTGGAGGCTGACTTAAAGTACCGACTTATTTTCGGTATTTTAATGGGTTTAGCCGTATTCTCTGGGCTCTGTTAGGTTAGAAAATATTTATGGGGACAATTTCTATATTTGATCATATACTCCATATAAAATGACAGACAATGTCACAGTCACCATATGGGGTACCGAACCATGTTTAAGAAAATTTTAATAAACACCACGTGGTGCAGGTTTAACATGGTGTTTACAAAAAGTTCGGCCGGGTCGGGTTTTTTACTTGTTAACAGATTTACTGACACTTCTTTAACATTTAAAATAAAGCTCATATCGTGAAACATAAAAGAATCGAAAAACGGCAAAATTTTTGGTATAAAACCAAATAGACAGACAATTTTGAATATATCCAGAAAAAATAAAAAATGCTAAAAAAGATGCTATGTGCTAGATCAAATTTTTTGGTGCTAAACGAGTTTAAAAAGTGCTAAATTGGCAACACTGCTTATATGGGAGCTATGCCTAAACGTGTACCGATATATCCCATCTTCGAACTTGACCTGCCTGCAGACAAAAGACAAATATAGAAGCTATATCTAAATCTAAACCGATTTCAACGATTTCAGGAAACGTAACACACATCCTTCTAGACCTAATTCATAATATCTTTCGTGTAAACCGAAAGATATTATGGGACTTTGGTGCAGCATTTACATTAAATCTGACGAAAATATATATGGGAGCTATATATAACTCTGAACCTATTTTCAGGAAACTTAACACACATCATTCTAGACCTATTTCATTACGCTGTGACAAATTTCGTGCAAATTGAAAGATATATAGAGACTTCGGTGCAACATTTTCATTAAATCGGACGAAAATATTTATGGGAGCTATCTCTAAATCTAAACTGATTTCAATAGGGTTCGTTCTTGGGCCAAATAAGTGACCTATGCCAAATTTCATCCAAATCGGATCATAAATGCGACCTGTACTATGTTCACAAAAATACATGGACGGACGGACAGACGGACATGCGTAAATCGACTCAGAAAGTGATTCTATGCATATTCTCAAAAAGAACCATGTGTCTATCTAGTTTCCTTTTGCCTGTTGCAAACATATGCACAAAGACATAATACCCTGTACCACAGTGTGGTGAAGGGTATAACAAGGGTATAACCAGTTTTAGTATATACCAGAGATGCTCCCAAGATTTTTATTGTAAGGTACAGTCAGAAGATATACCGATATAAATCAAATACCCAATACATCCTTCTCTAATAACTTTGTACACTAACCTGTCTATAGAATAAACGTAATAATATGAATCTATAATAGTTTAATCAATACATAAGCATGTCATTATTAGAGTACTAGCATATACCCGGTACTTCGTTAGCGAATGTGGGAAGTATTTAAAACCCAATACGGACCATTATTAACATTTTAGAACTATCTAGTACCTATGTTCCCTTATATAGGAGATTTTTCCAAAACTATCATATCTCAACCCTACACATCCAATCCTGAATTTGGTGTCATTTTTTACCCTTTGCACTCTTGTAATACTTACTTTGAAAAAATTCCGAATTTCAAATATAGCTTCGCCCGAAACCAAATTAAGGATTATTGACTTCAACAAAATGACGGGCCATTGAAAAAATATTTTTGGAAAATCTCCTTTTTTTACTATAAACCAAGTTAAAAAACCAGTAAGGAAAGTAGTAAAGTCGGACGGGGCCGACTATATGATACCCTTCACCACTATGGGTATATTAAACAGGACTATTAACATGAAATTGGATGAAATAAAATATGTGATATTTATCTAAATGTGAATCTACCTAGATCTATCCATAAAGTATGTAAATCGACTTCAAACAAATATAAATGGGTCATCCGTTGGGCTATGTCTGAACTTCTAGAAAACGCAACTACGTAATTCTATGCTCAATTTTGTAAGTTGTGTAAAATATGATGTCAATCTGACTAACATGAGGAGTTTGATGCCCAATTTACTTGAAATCGGTCGAAAATATATATGGAAGCTCTATCCAAATATTAAGCGATTTCAAACAAACTTGTCACAGGTTAGGTCACACTAATTTCAGAACGTTTTGTTCCTATCAGCCTATTGGATCCTTGGTGCGTCAATTACTTATAATCAATCTATAATAAAAGGGAACTATATCTAAATCTGGACCGATTTTCAATACGTTATGCCAAATTTCGTGCAAATCGAAAGATATATAGAGACTTTGGTGAACCATTTACATGAAATCGGACGAAACTATACATGGGAGCTATATATTAATCTGGACCGATTTGCTCGAAACTTGGCAGACATCTTTCTAGGCTCAATTCAGTACGTTATGCCAAATTTCGTGCAAATCGAAAGATATATAGCGACTTTGGTGCACCATTTACATGAAATCGGACGAAACTATATATGGGAGCTATATCTAAATCTGGACCGATTTTCTCGAAACTTGGCAGACATCTTTCTAGGCTCAATTCAGTACGTTATGCCAAATTTCGTGCAAATCGAAAGATATGTAGCGACTTTGGTGCACCATTTACATGAAATCGGACGAAACTATACATGGGAGCTATATATTAATCTGGACCGATTTTCTCGAAACTTGGCAGACATCTTTCTAGGCTCAATTCAGTACGTTATGCCAAATTTCGTGCAAATCGAAAGATATATAGCGACTTTGGTGCACCTTTTACATGAAATCGGACGAAACTATATATGGGAGCTATATCTAAATCTGGACCGATTTTCTCGAAACTTGGCAGACATCTTTCTAGGCTCAATTCAGTACGTTATGCCAAATTTCGTGCAAATCGAAAGATATATAGAGACTTTGGTGAACCATTTACATGAAATCGGACGAAACTATACATGGGAGCTATATATTAATCTGGACCGATTTGCTCGAAACTTGGCAGACATCTTTCTAGGCTCAATTCAGTACGTTATGCCAAATTTCGTGCAAATCGAAAGATATATAGCGACTTTGGTGCACCATTTACATGAAATCGGACGAAACTATATATGGGAGCTATATCTAAATCTGGACCGATTTTCTCGAAACTTGGCAGACATCTTTCTAGGCTCAATTCAGTACGTTATGCCAAATTTCGTGCAAATCGAAAGATATGTAGCGACTTTGGTGCACCATTTACATGAAATCGGACGAAACTATACATGGGAGCTATATATTAATCTGGACCGATTTGCTCGAAACTTGGCAGACATCTTTCTAGGCTCAATTCAGTACGTTATGCCAAATTTCGTGCAAATCGAAAGATATATAGCGACTTTGGTGCACCATTTACATGAAATCGGACGAAACTATATATGGGAGCTATATCTAAATCTGGACCGATTTTCTCGAAACTTGGCAGACATCTTTCTAGGCTCAATTCAGTACGTTATGCCAAATTTCGTGCAAATCGAAAGATATATAGCGACTTTGGTGCATCATTTACATGAAATCGGACGAAACTATATATGGGAGCTATATAGAAATCTGGACCGATTTTCTCGAAACTGGGCACACATCTTTCTAGGCTCAATTCAGTACGTTATGCCAAATTTCGTGCAAATCAAAAGATATATAACGACTTTGGAAATCGGACGAAACTATATATGGGAGCTATATCTAAATCTGGACCGATTTTCACGAAACTTGGCACACATCATTCTAGACCTAAATGATTAGGCTGTACCAAATTTCGTGCAAATCGAAAGATATATAGGGACCGTTTACATTAAATCGGTTAAATATATATATGGGAGCTATATCTAAATCTGAACCGATTTTTCCCAATTTCAATAGGGTTCGTCCTTGGGCCAAATACGTGACCTGTGCCAAATTTCATTCAAATCGGATCATAAATGCGACCTGTACTTTGTTTACAATTTAACATCTACAGACGGACAGACGGACGGACAGACGGACAGACGGACGGACGGACATGCATAAATCGACTCAGAAAGTGATTCTATGCATATTCTCAAAAGGAACCACGTGCCTATCTCGTTTCCTTTTGCCTGTTACAAACATATGCACAAAGACATAATACCCTGTACCACAGAGTGGTGAAGGGTATAATAAGGAAGACCTTGACCGATTCAATTTTTCCTATTTCACACGATAGCTATACACTCACAGAGAAACGTCCCAAAATTTGGAATCGATTGGATTATTAGTTTTTGAGTTACCCTGCCAAACTGCGTTTTTGAAGTTTGGAGAAAAATGCGTTTAAAGTTTGAGAAGCCCTCTTTCCGTCACTTGATGCTAGTACAATAAATCGGCTAAACCTTCAAGATTTGTTGAGATTTTCACTTGAAATTTCATAGGGACATTCTTGAATTAGTGTAGATTCGAGTTTAAATCAAATGACATTTTTTGAAACCGTGGGTTAGTAGAAATTTCCAAAACATCCTAAATAGCTCAATTCTATTGGTTCAACCAAATCCAAATTGCACCAATTATCGTACGATTTAGTAATTTTCATACACATAAGTACAAATTTTCAAAAACTACGTAAATATCCTAATGTTCCCGTGGTATTATTTAAAAAAAATAAAATTAAATTTTAGGATTCCAGCTCCATTTGTACATCCAATTAAAAATTGTACCAAATATAGTACCATATAGTATTTTCCTATACATTAGTACACGATTTCAAACCCACCTCCTTATACCGATCCTACTTCTCAACCTTAATTCGCATTCCAAATTTCAAGTTTTTAGCTCTATCCATTTAACTACTGGTCTACTGGTTCCCCAAATACAAATGGTATCGCATTTAGTACATTTTAGTACTTTTCGTACCGTTCTAGTACGAATTTCCAAACACCCAGCCTTATATGTCACCTTTGGAACAAGAGTGATCCTCACCCAAAATTTCAAATCAAAATTATATATAACAGTTTTATGTAAATCTGGTTTGATATGATTGGCATGTGTAAATCGTAGGATTCATGAATTATAATTATCTATATAAAGAAATAAATATGCTTATACTACTTTGACATGAAGATTGTAAACTAATTGTTTATTGGCGTATTCTTCATTAGAATTTTTCCTGTTTACTAATCATATTATTTATTAATTTGAAGATATTGCCGCCTTCCATTTACAAAAAAAAAATCCTCATTATGACCACCTAGAGTAAATCGTTGATGCTCTTGACTTTGACCAACCTCTTCCAAGCAATGTCAAATCTATTTTCCAACCTATTTCACTGCAATTTGATATTTTGTAGGGGTATAACCTCTAATATAACCACCCTCCAGTTTCTTTATTTATGGTTATTTTTTAATTAAGTTGTTTTTTTACCAAAAGTTGTTAATATTGATCCTTGGTAAATATAGCACCGACATATATTGAGTTTTTTTTCAGAAATGAGAAAAATTCCCATCAAAAGCTGCTCCAAATTAATATTTTTAGTTCTTATTGGAATATGTTGTCGGTCTAGGTCCACATTAATGGTAAATCGCAAGTTTTAGCCATCTTTTCCAACATCATTCGCTACAGCGGTGGTTTTATAATCATAACACAAATAAATCTTTGGATTAAATCTTTAGTATTCAAATTATCACTTAAGCAGTTGTTAATCTCTTGAAATATTTGTTTAACAATGATTAAATTTTTTATGAATTCTGCTATTCACCAAAACTATACCAGTGAGCATTCAGAAGATTTATTTATACAGTTAATAAATCCTGCATTTTTATATGCCCCAAATTTAAAGACCGAGCGTCATGGATAAGGTGCGGGTCATAAAACAAACGTGTTCAACAGCAATGACAGCAATTGGTGTAAATAAATATTTAGTTAAATGCTTACGAGTGGTCATAAGACGAACTTACACGGCCATTAAATATTATTTTTATGATGTCCTCCCTTCTCAGCTATGTATCATTGCCTGGCGTGGCACTGACACACAGCTGCTCCTGTCCCATTCGAGCTGTTGCTGCTGCTACTGCTGTTGTTCATAATACCAATGCCACTCGAGCAAAATCCACACTTGAGTATGATTAACTGATATCCTAAAGCATTTTCAAGCCAATTGCAGATAACAGATCTGAACAACAGCAGCAGGAGCATCAGCAAAAAAATGAAACAAATGCGCGATAAGAACCATAACCATAACATGGAGAAGGAGTCGTGGCATTAGCAGCCATTGTTTGTTGGGCGGGGTTGGGGATGTTAAGTGAAGTGAACGTCCAACGCTTTGTAAAACAAATCAAGTCCATTTTTATGGATTGTTGCCTGTGCCTTGTTGTTGTCGTTGTCTGGCTATTGCTGACGTCGGTGGTGTTGTTGTGGTCATAGATATGAGGCATACAAGCCTGAAATGGCAAAGAGGAAATAAATAAAAACTAAATACTTTCCATTCAAGTGTGACCATTTGATGTTGATGGATGGACACAAATCACACATAACACTAAACTGTACACTCAGCGAAATTATTATATTTTATTTGTTTCAAGTTCATTGGGGAAAAATGTAACTGGACTAAACGCCAGTCCGAACTTTTTATATATCGATATGTCGTATTTTTTATCCTCTGAGAAAACAAACTACCTGATTCGGCTAGAACCTTCAACATACGGAAAATAGAGCGGGACTTTTATTTAATGCCACCACCTACTTTAAATTGCAATTAAATTAGACAATATTCAAATTTAAATATAGGACCCGATTTGTCCGCTTCGTTAAGTAAATATTGTATAAAATTTCCTCACTAAAAAGTATCTAAATTGTTCGGTGTTTCGGGGGTTTGAGCGCGTTTTTCAACCGTTAACAAATCTTCCTACCAAAAGTGTTTATTCGCCCCCTTTTGTGCGCTGCCCGCATATCCCCGGGTTCGAAAAATTAAAATGATACCTGCCGATATTCGGAAATAGCAAAGGAACAAATATTGGCCTCCCCTTTAGGTATAGCCTCTACTAACATCTAACTTTACCCTCTTATTTGCTACATTTTTAGATACACATTTCAACCTTTCATGCGTTATCATTACAGGTCCAGGTTTTGAAATTTTAGGAAAAATGCATAATGAAGAAGGTCAAACTCAGATACTTTATTCTATCAAAAGTTTTCCAAATGCCTGTCGTAAATAGGTCAGAGTAGGTTTGATAAAAATATTAGGATGTGTAATGAAATTATGAAATTTATAAATTACAAAATTCTGATACTTTTTTGAGAGAGTTACCAGAAAGAATGAGTTGATAGTCACCATTATCAAACTTCATTTGAAATATGATGTTGAATGTTTGAACCATATTGGGTACAAACTTCGAGAGTTGCAGTACAAGTGGTGGTCTATATACCCTCACCTGAGGTGAGGCCGGGCCGAAAAAATAGTGTTGCAAATACGGACATTCTAGTTGGTTAAAAATTTATTATACTTCGGACACTTTGTAAGTAATAAAAACCAGTAAGGAAAGTAGTAAAGTCGGACGGGGCCGACTATATGATACCCTTCACCACTATGGGTATATTAAACAGGACTATTAAAATGAAATTGGATGAAATAAAATATGTAATATTTATTTAAATGTGAATCTACCTATATCTATCCATAAATTATGTAAATCGACTTCAAACAAATATAAATAGGTCATCCGTTAGGCTATGTATGTACTTCTAGAAAACGCAACTACGTAGTTCTATGCTCAATTTTGTACGTTGTGCAAAATTTGATGTCAATCTGACTAACATGAGGAGTTTAATGCCCAATTTACTTGAAATCTGGCGAAAATATATATGGAAGCTCTATCCAAATATTAAGCGATTTCAAACAAACTTGTCACAGGTTAGGTTATACTAATTTCAGAACGTTTTGTTCCAATCAGCATATTGGTTCCTTGGTGCGTCAATTACTTAAAATAAATCTATAATAAAAGGGAGCTATATCTACATCTGGACCGATTTTCACGAAACAAGGCAGACATCACTCTGGGCTCATTTCAGTACGTTATGCCAAATTTCGTGCAAATCGAAAGATATATAGCAACTTTGGTGTACCATTTTCATGAAATCGGACGAAACTATATATGTGAGCTACATATAAATCTGGACCGATTTTCTCCAAACTTGGCAGACATCACTCTAGGCTCAATTCAATACGTTATGCCAAATTTCGTGCAAATCGAAGGTTATATAGGGACTTTGGGGCACAATTTACATTAAATCGGACGAACATATATATAGGAGCTATATCTAAATCTGGACCGATTTTCTCGAAACTTGGCAGACACCACTCTAGGCTTAATTCAGTACGATATGCCAAATTTCGTGCAAATCGAAAGATATATAGGGGCATTTGGGCACCATTTACATTATATCGGAGGAAACTATATATGGGAGCTATATCTAAATCTAGACCGATTTTCTCGAAACTTGGCAGATATCACTCTAGGCTCAATGTAATACGTTATGCCAAATTTCGTGCAAATCGAAGGATAAATAGGGACTTTGGTGCACCATTTATATGAAATCGGACGAAACTATATATGGGAGCTATATCTAAATCAGGACAAATTTTCACGAAACTTGGCAGACATCACTCTCGGCTTAATTCGGTACGACATGCCAAATTTCGTGTAAATCGAAAGATATATAAAGACTTTGCGGCACCATTTACATGAAATCGGACGAAACTATATATGGGAGCTATATCTAAATCTGGACCGATTTTCTCGAGACTTGGCAGACATCACTCTAGGCATAATTCAGTACGATATGCCAAATTTCGTGCAAATCGAAAGATATATAGGGACTTTGGGGCACCATTTACATGAAATCGGACGAAACTATATATGGGAGCTATATCTAAATCTGGACCGATATTCACGAAACTTGGCAGACATAATTCTAGACTCAATTCAGTACGTAATGCAAAATTTGGTGCAAATCGAGAGATATATAGGGACTTTGGTGCACCATTTACATGAAATCGGACGAAACTATATATGGGAGCTATATCTAAATCTTGACCGATTTTCACGAAACTTGGCAGACATCATTCTAGACCTAAATGATTAGGCTGTACCAAATTTCGTGCAAATCGAAAGATATATAGGGACCGTTTACATCAAATCGGTTAAATATATATATGGGAGCTATATCTAAATCTGAACCGATTTTTCTCAATTTCAATAGGGTTCGTCCTTGGGCCGAATAAGTGACATATGCCAAATTTCATCCAATTCGGATCATAAATGCGGCCTGTACTTTGTTTACAATTTAACATGGACAGACGGACGGACGGACGGACATGCATAAATCGACTTAGAAAGTGATTCTATGCATATTCTCAAAAGGAACCATGTGTCTATCTCGTTTCCTTTTGCCTGTTACAAACATATGCACAAAGACATAATACCCTGTACCACAATGTGGTGAAGGGTATAATAATATAAACCAGTAAGGAAAGAAGAAAAGTCGGACGGAGCTGACTATGTGATACCCCTCACCACTTTGGGTATATTAAATAGATTCATCATTGCAGTAGTCGCATTTTTGAAGGGCTATTAACTAGATGAATTAATTGGATGAACTAAAATATTTCATCTTTATCTAAATGTGAACCGACTTAGATCAATTCATAAACATGCCACTCTGCAACTTATACTACTTTTTTCATTTCAACAAATTTAAAGTCGTTTGTTTATAATGGAAAAAATAATGTAAATCAATTTAAAACAAATCGGACATCCCTTAATTATTTGTAAACCAATTAACATGAAGTCGATCGAAAATATATTTCTATATCTAAATATATCTAAAATTTTGTGTTAATCGTCTTTACTCTGGGTCTCTGGTGCATATGGGAGCTTTATCTAAACCTAAACCGATTTAAATAAAACATGACACCCCTAGCCTTCTTCTCCATTTACTGAAAATCGGACGAAACTATAGGAGCTATTTCTAAATCTGAACCGATTCCATCGAAACTTTCCACACAGCAGGTAATTCAAACTTCAGTAAGTTTTGCAAAACTTTGTACCAGTCGGTCATATTTTGGGTCATTGGTGCACCATTAACTGAAAATTGGACGAAACTTATGCGGAGCTATATCTAAATCAGAACCGATTTCAACAAAACTTGACACACGTTAGCCTACGTCTATTTCAGTATGTCGTGCAAAATGTTGTGGCAATCGGCCTATCTTTGGGTTTTTGTGCAACATTAACTGAAAATCGAATGAAACTATATATGAGAGCTATATCTAAATCTGAACCGATTTCAACAAAACTTGGAACACGTTAGGCTGTACTAACTTCAATACAAAATTGTGCAAAATTGTGTGTCAATCGGCCATATTTTAGGGCATTGGTGCATTATTTACTGAAAATAAGGCGATACTATATATGGGAGCTATATCTTAATCCATTTTTTGTACGCCAAATTAAATTTGGTAGCATTGTACAACTTACGTGCATACTGCATATATGTATATCTACACCATTTTTAAAATGATTCTGTATTCCAATTCATTTCAAGCGATGATGTCAGTTTAAAATGATTTTTCTCTTCTGTTCCTTTTTTAACTGTCGAGAAAGCTGTTCTTTGTTTCATTTCATTTTGTTATCGTTATTTTTGTTATTTGTTGTTGTTCTTGTTGTTTTTATTTTGATGGTCAGTTTGGTTTATCCTCTTGTTATACTTTTTGGATGATGTGCTTTAGTGGTTTAAATGATGAGTGGTCATTAAAATACAGACAGGCACTTACGCCTGTAGATGGGCCAAACCAAAATACAGGGCTGTAGTAGCGGGAATTTGCAATTATTTCTGGACTGCATCTAAAGGTATTCGTGACTGGTTTGTGACTTTCCGCAAACATATGTGACATTCATAAAAAACAAACAATATTAATATATGTATCTAATTTTACATGAAAGACATGCGCGGATATAGCCCACGCTTATTCCAAACAAAATTACAAGGCGTGAAAAATAAACCTCACTGATATAAAATTTTAATTTCCAAGGCCAATTTCTAGGGCCTCCAATTCTTCTCCTTGTACAACGACAAACCCATTAGTGTATATTTATTTTGTATTTCTGTTACATTTATTGTTATACGTTTGCGAGGAGTTTACTGGCTGTCTTCTGTTTGTGAAAAATTACTCTTTCTCCAAAATTGATGTCAGGCCCAGTCGGCATTCTCATTATGACCACAAACATTCCGAGTATAAAAATTGACACTATCCATATACTAGTCCTTCTTGTTGGGGCTATTACATACAGATGTCATCAATTAAAGTATACAAGAACTTGGTTTCATCTTCATGTATGTATGTATGTATATGACCACTGACATAAAGTGTCTTTATGGTCGAATATATACAAATACATATGTACACTGGACATACATACTTCCATATTAACGTCCTTTGTAGGGAAGATGTAGCTTAATCACATTGGGATTGTCCATTCGAACCAGTCAAAACCATAATATTGAGGCCTAATGAGCTGTTATAAATTGTGTGCAAATATACATTTATTTTACATATTGCTCTACATACATATATACATATGCCTGAGAGATTTTCTAGTTAATGTGAGGAATATTAATACAATTTTCAGTTAACAACCATAAACAGAAGGAAATTAGGCACCACTCTTTTGACCAGAAGTGAAACATGGCTAAGAAGATATAAATCTTGGTCGCAACTGAATTGAAGAGGCATGTAATTGCTTGTAACGGGTTTGTAGTGGAACGGAGATATGTTGACGATTAAGAAAAATATCAACGACAGCACATATAAGTACTGAACTTACTAAAACATAACGCCGGTTCAGAGTTAGATATGGCTCCAAAGACCCAAAATTAGGGCGATTGCCACTAAATTTTGTACAACGTACTGAAGTTAGTAAAGCAAAACGTGTGTCAATTTTTGTTGAAATCGGTTCAAATTTGGACATAGCTCCCATATTTTCGTCCGATTTTAAGCAAATGATGCACCAAAAAGTGAATGATGGACCCAAAATATGACCGATGGGCACAAAATTGTGCACAACGTTCTGAAGTTAGTATAGCCTAACGTGTGGCAAGTTTCGTTGAAATTACTCGTATTGGGTAAAACCACCAATAACTAATTGCTGCTGATTATATTTCGAGAAACAAATAAAGCTTTCAAACGAATACATCCATATTGTGAAATACGATGGATTGAGCATTATGATGGCATACAAATATTTAACGAATCTATAGAAGAGATGATCGAATTGTAGGAAGAAATATGGAAAAATCGCAGTAAATTATTTGGATTTATTTCTAATAATTATTGCAGAATCGATTTTATACATGCTTCGAAAATTTAAGCTCGATTTTACTGAATATCTCCATACACCTTCCTGCTTTCGCTTTTTATAACCTTCACCACACTGGGTCATTGTACATATCTTTGTAACAGGCAAAAGGAAACGAAATAGACCCATGGTACCTTTGAGAATATGCGTCGGTTCGTTTGCTCAATTTAAATTGTAAACATTTATGATCCGATTTGGATGAAATTTGGCACAGCTCATTTGATTTGGCCAAGAAACAACCCTACTGAAATCGGTTCAGATTAAGATATATATTCCATATATATTTTAAAGTAAAGTGGGCACCAAAATCCCTAAATATTCTTTGGAATTGCACGAAATTTGGCACAGCGTACTGAATTAAGTCTAGAATGATGTGTGCTATGTCCTGCAAAAATCGGTTCAGATTTAAAAATAGCTCCCATATTATCGTCCGATTTAATAGAAATGGTGCACCAAAGTTCCTATATATCTTTCGATTTGCACGAAATTTGGCTTAGCGTACCGAATTGGGTATAAAATGTTGTGTCCCAAGTTTCGTAAAAATCGGTATAGATTTAGATATATTTCCCATATATATTTTCGTCCGATTTAATAGAATGGTGCACCAAAGTCCCTACATATATATCAACTTGAACAAAATTGACATAGCGTACTAAATAAAGTCTAGAATGTTGTGTGTTAAGTTTCGTGAAAATCCGTTCAGATTTGGATATAACTCCCATATATTTTCGTCCGATTTAATGTTAATGGCGCACAAATGTCCCTATATATCTTTCTATCTGCATGAAATTTTACATTGCATACTGAACTGAGTCTACAATGATATGTGCTAAGTTTCGTGAAAATCGGTTCAGATTTAGATATAGCTCCCGTATATATTTTCCTCCAACTGTATGTAAATTGTGCACTAAAGACCCAAAAATTGTACGATTGATACACAATTTTGTACAATGTACTGATGTTAATATAAATTAATCTCTGGCAAGTTTCATTGAAATCGTTCAGATTTAGATGTAGTTCTTACATATGTTTCCGTTGGATTTTAGGTAAATGGTGCTCCGAGATGCACTAGATTTTGCCCAACGTATCGAATTGAGACTGGAATGACGTTATTGCGTTTTGTTGGAATTGGTGCAGATGCAGACACAACTTTCATATATATATATATATATTTCAAACGGGAGTCTAATTCAGATTAAATTTTGAAGAGCGCAGCCTTCCGAATAGCGTGTATCAAGTTTGCTCTGAATCGATTTTAATGAAATTAAATTTAGCATAGATTCCAGAAAGGCCTAAAGATCACATATTCAAGTTCGTTCAATTTTATGTCGATGTTCTTTCGGAAAGCGACGTCTGTTATGAGAAAAATATGCAGAATATACCCAAAGTGGTCATTAATCGGCCCTGTCCGTCTTTACTATTTTCCTTACTGGTTTAGTCTATTGATTACGTACGTTTCTGTAGGACTTTTAATTTTGACTGCATGTTGGATATTTTGGCGAAGATAACACAGGTATCATCCGATCGATTTGTCGTGAGAGACTCCACGTTATGCCTCTTCTCTGAAAGCATTATTTCGTTCATTATTTCATCATTATTTAATATTTAATTTTTGTTGGGAGATTTTCTAAAGTTTGATATCCCGAGATACCATTAAATAATATATTACATACAAATATTTGCTTTTAAACATAATAAACATTAATATGTCCCCGTCCATAATACTTTCAATTTACATGTGATTTTTCTCATGATCCCAAAAATATTTAAATAATACCAACCAAATAACATTATTGTGGGATTAAATCCATTTTCACATAATTCAATTGAAAATAAACGATCATTGATTAACCCCCTCTCCCCACCAACTGCCAAACAAAAATAAAACTGTCTTGATTGTCTCGCTAGATTTGAATGACGCTCCATTAAAATTATGATAAATACTATTGTCTGTCATGATTGTCAGCACGATTTCAATAAAAAGTAATAATAACAACAACAGTGTCATATCGAAAATACTTATTGCCACATTGATAACGACGACGACGACAATAATGACGATATTTAAGCTGCTAAAACTTACTGAATTGTATGAATTCAGACAATTTGTGAAATGTTGCTGTTGTTGTCTTTTTTTATTTGTGATTATATATTTTTTTATCCCTCTCATCTAGCAAAATGTTCGTACTTACTACAGATATGTATTTAATACATACATTTGAGGATAAATTTTGAGGGGTTCCACAGTGTTTGGAAGTTGCATGAAAAATGGACAAATTGTTTAAATGAATATTAACTGAGTTCAAATGAAAAGGGATCTATCGGATTTGCCGAAACTCAATATGTGCATGTTTCTATAAATTCAAATATAGTTATTTTTATGAAGTGTCAGCAATTAGATTAGTTTAAAAAGTTGGAAATTTAGGAAAATTTTCCAACAATTTTTTTCCTTCACAACGAGAAAGACATTATAAATACTTAAAATCGATCGGGACTTTTATTCGGAATTTGTTTATGCCATGATAAATTGCTGCCAGGGAAAATGGAAATACCAAACTACAGACACTCAGTTTGAAACTTGGGCTAGGACTTTGAGCATACTAAAAATGGCGAATAACCTTTGTATAGGATTATGTTGAAACATGGGCATTGTCAAAATGCAAATTACATCAAATTTGTAATACTGAAAGATAGTGACTTCGGTTTGAGAATGTGCCTAGACCACCAAAATACTTACATATTTGGTAGGAAGATTTGTCACCCAATGAACTGAAAATATCAAATTAGAGCCCAAATCCTTATTAAAACCCTAGAAGTGCAAACTAGAAAAAATACACGGAAATAATAAGTTATCAGATGATTTTTTTTTTACAAATTTAGAAACCCCTGATAAGCTTAATGAAACCGTTAGTAGAGCATCTCCGCTGCCATTAGGAATCCTGGGTCCTTGGCGTGGACGGTCTTAGGTTTTGAGACTCTTAACCTCTTAGCAGAAACTCATTTCCCAGTTTGCAAAGAAGAGTGCGATGACATTCAACTTCTAGTCACTGTGGATTCGGATCTCATTGGCATGGTGGTTAGCAGAAATAAGATACGCTGGGCAGTAAACCCTTTCAAACCATATAAGTCACCTTGAGCAGATGGTATAACACCGGTGAGGCTTCAATTTGCTTTGCCCCGTATAAATCAGATGCTAGAGAAGATCCTTACGGCGTGTCTGACTTTCTCGTATATGTCGGGTCTATGGAACGATGTAAAAGTTACTTTATATTCCCAAAGCAGGACAACCTAGACACTCTGCACCAAAGGACTACAGACCCATTAACCTATCATTCTTAGCAATACTAAATTAGCCGAAGCAGGCAAAACATAGCA
>NW_026874822.1:0-16598 GCF_032173495.1 Musca vetustissima
AGTGAAACACAACTCCAGTATGGATGTAGAAGAAGTAGAAAAAAACCGAGCTGAAATAGGAGCAACAGCAAACAAATGGTATGGAAATGAAGACATAGCTTTCAATATCACAAGGGGGACGGACCAGGCATCCGCTTCTCTCTCCCTTACCACGAATGTTAAACGCAGAAAAGTCAGTCCACGAAGTGGAAAAGTTTTTTTCTTTTCAATGTTTTTTTTTTTTCAACATCATCGTCGTCGTCTTTTTTGTCGATTCCATGGAACCAAACCATATTTAGAAATTTAATAGCAAAATGTGCAATGCCTGCAAACTCCGGCATAGAGAGAGAGAATAAATTGGACACGAATTGAGACAAAAACAATTCTCTGGCAGTTCTCCCCCTTTTGCAAAAATATATGGTGTGAAATATTAAGAATTCAGCTGGCTTGCAAATGGGAAACCAAATTCATCGGTCCAACCAACCAGCCAGCCAGTCATCCGACCACCAACAAACCAACCCAACCACTTCGAAATGCTCAACAGAACAAAAAACCGAAATTGCTGTTATTAGTTTTGGGGCCGAGTAATACCTAAAAACATACGCCAACGAAAGTTTAATTAAAAAGGGTTCAACATCAGCTATATATATGTCGGAACGTATGCTGCTGGTGGCGATGTTGGTTACGTTTTCACTGGCAGGCTAAGCGAAAACTTTTATTATATTTCCGAAAAACAAATTCAAAAAACATTTTTCAAAAGTCCATAATATGAACACTACTAAACCACACACTTGTGCCAATCTCCAGCCGTCGGATTTCTAAGGATTGGCCACCACAAAATTTTCTTTCGTTCTTTGTGTTCAAGGAAAAACTTTCCTTGCTTCCTTTTGCGGCCGAGGCTGAGAAGTGTTCACTTGAATTATTATTATATTAACTTAACTAACAAACATTTCGTGGTCTGACTTTGATTAAAAAGCCAATTCCGCAGCACACTCTCCCACACTCTTTGGCTTTGGCCAATTGTGGAGTATTTACTGGGAACTTGAATACCTTCAAAGGCCAGTGAAAAGTGGCTAAAAACTTTGAAGGGTATTAACTAAGAAGTTCTTTGATATTTTTGGTATTAATTTTATTAAAAAAGTCAGGTTCGGCGCATAATTTTTCATGATACACCTATGCGTATGATTAATATTAATACAAGTGGCATATGTGGCGTATACATGTTGTCACAACGTATACGACAATAAGGACCGAAAAATTCACAGGCAAGAGAAATAAATCTCAATTGCATATTTTTCTAAATATTTGTAAAAAATCCACGCCAATATAGATAGAATAAATTCTGGGGACCTCAGTTCCCATTTTTTTCTATAGAAAAAAATTCTGGGGACCTCAGATCCCATTTTTTCCATAGAAAAAAATTCTGGGGACCTCAGTTCCCATTTTTTTCTATAGAAAAAAATTCTGGGGACCTCAGTTCCCATTTTTTTTTCTATAGAAAAAAATTCTGGGGACCACAGTTCCCATTTTTTTTCTATAGAAAAAAATTCTGGGGACCTCAGTTCCCATTTTTTTCTATAGAAAAAATTCTGGGGACCTCAGTTCCCATTTTTTTCTATAGAAAAAAATTCTGGGGAGCTCAGTTCCCATTTTTTTCTATAGAAAAAAATTCTGGGAATCTCAGTTCCCATTTTTTTCTATAGAAAAAAATTCTGGGGACCTCAGTTCCCATTTTTTTCTATAGAAAAAAATTCTGGGGACCTCAGTTCCCATTTTTTTCTATAGAAAAAAATTCTGGGGACCTCAGTTCCCATTTTTTTTCTATAGAAAAAAATTCTGGGGAACTCAGTTCTCATTTTTTTCTATAGAAAAAAATTCTGGGGACCTCAGTTCCCATTTTTTTCTATAGAAAAAAAATCTGGGGACCTAAGTTCCCATTTTTTTTCTATAGAAAAAAATTCTGGGGACCTCAGTTCCCATTTTTTTCTATAGAAAAAAATTCTGGGGACCTCAGTTCCCATTTTTTTCTATAGAAAAAAATTCTGGGGACCTCAGTTCCCAAATTATTTCACCTCCCATACGAAACGAAATAAACTGTGTTCATCAACGCATGTTGACCTCCAATTCTTAATTAGCAGAACATAGATTTGATGACAAACATAAAATAAATGGAAAATGAAAAAAAAAAACAAAAATAAGAAAGAATATCAACCAAAAAAAAAAAAGAGATACAAAAATATGCCATATATGAGAAATGCTGGTTTCAGAGCTGGCTGCCAGTTATATGCCAGCAGATAGGCATGGATTGGTTGTCTGTTCGTACTGCTGATGATGGTGCTGCACACAGTCAACCAGGCCGGGCCAGCCAGGCAGCACAGCCCAGCAAGCAAGCGTTGATGTTTGCCAACCTTTCAATTGGTTTCTCAAAACAACAGCCATCCATTCCAATTAAGCCAAACCAAAAAAAGAAGAACACAGAAAAAACAGCAACAACAACATCGATGATGACAACGTCACATACGTACAACAACAAAACAAAAAACATACAATTTTTTAAATTTAAATTAAATTACTTTATTTATATTTGTGCAATGTGCACTGCAGGAGGAGGAGGAGGAACACTGCGGCACAGGCAGAGGCAGTTGTTTGGTGTTGATAGTGTCTGATGTTGTTTATGAGTTCGATGTGATGTTGTTGTTGCTGTTGTTACTGTTGCCTTGTGTTGACTGTCAGTTGAGTTTCAATTTAAATGGCCGTGTTCCTCCTCCCATCAAACATACTTACATGGGCATATAGATAGATTTGTATGAGGGTATGGATTCTTCAGGAAATTATCCCAAAGGGGCCTTGAGAGTCCTCAGGTCACATTTTTTGGTATAGAAAAAAAATCAGGCAATTAGGTCTCATTCTTTCTCTATAAAAAATTCACAGACCCTCAGGTCCTATTTCTTCTCTAGGAAAAAATGTATGGACCCTCAGGTCCTATTTTTTCACTATAAAAAATTCACAGACCCTCAGGTCCTATTTTTTTTCTCTAGAAAAATTCACAGACACTCAGGTCTCATTTTTTTTTTCTATAGAAAAAAATTCACAGACCCTCAGGTCTCATTTTTTTCTATAGAAAAAAATTCACAGAACCTCAGGTCTCATTTTTTTCTATAGAAAAAAATTCACAGACCCTCAGGTCTCATTTTTTTCTATAGAAAAGAATTCACAGACCCTCAGGTCTCATTTTTTTCTATAGAAAAAAATTCACAGACCCTCAGGTCTCATTTTTTTCTATAGAAAAATTTTTTTCTATAGAAAAAATTCACAGACCCTCAGGTCTCATTTTTTTCTATAGAAAAAAATTCACAGACCCTCAGGTCTCATTTTTTTCTATAGAAAAAAATTCACAGAACCTCAGGTCTCATTTTTTTCTATAGAAAACAATTCACAGACCCTCAGGTCTCATTTTTTTCTATAGAAAAAAATTCACAGACCCTCAGGTCTCATTTTTTTCTATAGAAAAAAATTCACAGACCCTCAGGTCTCATTTTTTTCTATAGAAAAAAATTCACAGACCCTCAGGTCTCATTTTTTTCTATAGAAAAAAATTCACAGACCCTCAGGTCTCATTTTTTTCTATAGAAAAAAATTCACAGACCCTCAGGTCTCATTTTTTTCTATAGAAAAATTTTTTTCTATAGAAAAAAATTCACAGACCCTCAGGTCTCATTTTTTTCTATAGAAAAAAATTCACAGAACCTCAGGTCTCATTTTTTTCTATAGAAAACAATTCACAGACCCTCAGGTCTCATTTTTTTCTATAGAAAAAAATTCACAGACCCTCAGGTCTCATTTTTTTCTATAGAAAAAAATTCACAGACACTCAGGTCTCATTTTTTTCTATAGAAAAAAATTCACAGACCCTCAGGTCTCATTTTTTTCTATAGAAAAAAATTCACAGACCCTCAGGTCTCATTTTTTTCTATAGAAAAAAATTCACAGACCCTCAGGTCTCATTTTTTTCTATAGAAAAAAATTCACAGACCCTCAGGTCTCATTTTTTTCTATAGAAAAAAATTCACAGACCCTCAGGTCTCATTTTTTTCTATAGAAAAAAATTCACAGACCCTCAGGTCTCATTTTTTTCTATAGAAAAAAATTCACAGACCCTTTGGTCTTAATTTTTTCTATAGAAAAAAATTCACAGACCCTTTGGTCTTAATTTTTTTTATAGAAAAAAATTCACAGACCCTTTGGTCTTAATTTTTTCTATAGAAAAAAATTCACAGACCCTCAGGTCTCATTTTTTTCTATAGAAAAAAATTCACAGACCCTCAGGTCTCATTTTTTTCTATAGAAAAAAATTCACAGACCCTCAGGTCTCATTTTTTTCTATAGAAAAAAATTCACAGACCCTCAGGTCTCATTTTTTTCTATAAAAAAAAATTCACAGACCCTCAGGTCTCATTTTTTTCTATAGAAAAAAATTCACAGACCCTCAGGTCTCATTTTTTTCTATAGAAAAAAATTCATAGCCCCTCAGGTCTAATTTTTTTCTATAGAAAACAGTTCACAGCCCCTCAGATCTGATTTTTTTCTATAGAAAAAATTCACAGACCCTCAGGTCAGATTTTTTTCTATAGAAAAAATTCACAGACCCTCAGGTCGGATTTTTTTCTATAGAAAAAATTCACAGACCCTCAGGTCGGATTTTTTTCTACAGAAAAAAATTCACAGACCCTCAGGTCTCATTTTCTTCTATAGAAAAAAAACACAGAACTTGAGGTCTCATTTTTGCTATAGAAAAAAAATTCAAAGGGTCTGTGATTTTTTTTTTAATATAACCTGAGGGTCTGTGAATTTTTTCTATAGAAAAAAAAATTGCAGACCCTCAGGTCTAATTTTTTTTTATAGAAATATAAAATCACAGTTCCTCAAGTCCTGCTTTTTCCTACAGAAATCAATTCACAGACACTCAGGACCTATTTTTTCAAAAGAAAAAAAATTCAAAGACCTCCTAGATCCTATTTTTTTTCTATAGAAAAAATTCACAGACCCTCAGGTCCTATTTTTTTCTATAGAAAAAAATTCACAGAACCTCAGGATTCATTTTTTTTTCTATAGAAAAAACTCACAGAACCTCAGGTCTCATTTTTATTTCTATAGAAAAAAAATTCACAGAACCTCAGGTTTCATTTTTTTCTATAGAAAAAAATTCACAGACCCGCAGGTCTCATTTTTCTCTATAGAAAAAAATCACAGACGCTCAGGTCTCATTTTTTTTCTATAGAAAAAAAATCACAGACCCTCAGGTCCTATTTTTTTCTATAGAAAAAAAAATCCCAGACCCTCAGGTCCTATTTTTTTTTATAGAAAAAAATGTACAGGCCCACAGGTCTCATTTTTATCTATAGAAAAAAAAATTCACAGCCCCCCAGGTCTCATTTTTTTCTATAGAAAAAAATTCACAGCCACTCAGGCTTCATTTTTTTCTATAGAAAAAAATTCACAGCCACTCAGGTTTCATTTTTTTCTATAGAAAAAAAATTCACAGACCCTCAGGTCTCATTTTTTTCTATAGAAAAAAATTCACAGACCCTCAGGTCTCATTTTTTTTCTATAGAAAAAAATTCACAGCCCCTCAGGTCTCTTTTTTTTCTATAGAAAAAAATTCACAGACCCTCAGGTCTCATTTTTTTCTATAGAAAAAAATTCACAGCCCATCAGGTCTCATTTTTTTCTATAGAAAAAAATTACAGAACCTCAGGTCTCATTTTTTTTTTTCACAGACCCGCAGGTCTCATTTTTCTCTATAGAAAAAAATCACAGACCCTCAGGTCTCATTTTTTTTTCTATAGAAAAAAAATCACAGACCCTCAGGTCTCATTTTTTTTCTATAGAAAAAAAATCACAGACCCTCAGGTCCTATTTTTTTCTATAGAAAAAAAATCCCAGACCCTCAGGTCCTATTTTTTTCTATAGAAAAAAATGTACAGGCCCAAAGGTCTCATTTTTATCTATAGAAAAAAAATTCACAGCCCCCCAGGTCTCATTTTTTTTTATAGAAAAAAATTCACAGCCACTCAGGTTTCATTTTTTTCTATAGAAAAAAATTCACAGCCACTCAGGTTTCATTTTTTTCTATAGAAAAAAATTCACAGACCCTCAGGTCTCATTTTTTTCTATAGAAAAAAATTCACAGACCCTCAGGTCTCATTTTTTTCTATAGAAAAAAATTCACAGCCCCTCAGGTCTCTTTTTTTTCTATAGAAAAAAATTCACAGACCCTCAGGTCTCATTTTTTTCTATAGAAAAAAATTCACAGCCCATCAGGTCTCATTTTTTTCTATAGAAAAAAATTACAGAACCTCAGGTCTCATTTTTTTTCTATAGAAAAAAGTCAAAGGGTCTGTGATTTTTTTTCTTTAAAAAATAGAACCTGAGGGTCTGTGAATTTTTTCTATAGAAAAAAAGACCCTCATGTCTAATTTTTTATAGAAATATAAAATAACAGTCCCAAGTCCTGCTTTTTCCTGCAGAAATCAATTCAGGTCCAATAGAAAAAAAATTGTCAGACCCTCAGGTCCTATTTTTTTCAAAAGAAACAAATTCAAAGACCTCCTAGATCCTATTTTTTTTTCTTAAAGACTCTCAGGTCCTATTTTTTTCAATAGAAAAAATTTTAAAGAACCTTAGCTCTATAAAAAAAATGTAGAACTACAATTCTGATTTTTTTTCTATTGAAAATTCGTGGGACCTCAGTTCCGAATTTTTCTCCTAGAGGCCCTCCCCTCCTAAGGCCTCTTTGCCGGAATATTTGCTATCATTTATTTTAGTTCAAGTTAATTTTACCATATGTAGATATATATCTGCCTGTATAGTATCAAAAAAACTGATTGAACATTCTATATACATATATAGGTATGTGTGTGTGTGTGTTTGTTTGTCTGTATATATATTCAATTTAGTTTTCTCCAACATTGATTATATGGTAACACAGGCAGGCAGGCATTGATTATATTTGTCCTAAAAGTTATCGATGTATGCGTGTATATGTGTAGTAGTACACTATTTAGTATTGATGTTGTGTGTGTGTGTATATATGTATGTGTCAGTGTATGCAATGCAGTTGCAAATACACACATTCTGCCGTTGATAATGATGATGATGTTGACGACGATACTATTGACTGATGTCGATGCTGATGTTGATTGCCTTACTCGAGAGACAACTGTCAATGGCTCCCGAAAGTAAGTAAAGAAGTGAAAAGATATATCAATAACAACAAATGCAGCAGCAGCAACAACAACAACAACGATGTTGATAATGACGGCAATGTCGATGAACACAACATGTCGTTTGCCAATTTTAGGACCAACAATAAAACAAGAGCAGGAGTAACAACAAACAGTAAATTGTACATACAACAACAACAGCAGCAACAACAACAGCTACAACAACACAACTAGTCAACACTCTTTGTATTGATTCAATTTAAATCAATGCAAACAACAACATTATCGTCAAATCGTCAATATCAACAATGATGACGACGAAGACAGGACAGGACCACGGACGAACAAGGGAAAAACACAGTAGCTCGAATCCACTTCGATGATGAGGATGTCGACAACAACAAAACAGCTAAAAACAAAACCAAATTAAGAAAATGTTGACTATATGGGCTAAGGAAAACTTAGGAAGGGGAAAGAGAATTTTTTTGTGCCGAACTGAGGTTCTCTGAATTTTTTCTATAGAAAAAATGTGCCGAACTGAGGTTCTCCAAATTTTTTCTATAGAAAAAATGTGCCGAACTGAGGTTCTCTGAATTTTTTCTATAGAAAAAATGTGCCGAACTGAGGTTCTCAGAATTTTTTCTATAGAAAAAATGTGCCGAACTGAGGTTTTCAGAATTTTTTCTATAGAAAAAATGTGCCGAACTGAGGTTCTCAGAATTTTTTCTATAGAAAAAATGTGCCGAACTGAGGTTTTCAGAATTTTTTCTATAGAAAAAATGTGCCGAACTGAGGTTCTCAGAATTTTTTCTATAGAAAAAATGTGCCGAACTGAGGTTCTCAGAATTTTTTCTATAGAAAAAATGTGCCGAACTGAGGTTCTCAGAATTTTTTCTATAGAAAAAATGTGCCGAACTGAGGTTCTCTGAATTTTTTCTATAGAAAAAATGTGCCGAACTGAGGTTCTCTGAATTTTTTCTATAGAAAAAATGTGCCGAACTGAGGTTCTCTGAATTTTTTCTATAGAAAAAATGTGCCGAACTGAGGTTCTCTGAATTTTTTCTATAGAAAAAATGTGCCGAACTGAGGTTCTCTGAATTTTTTCTATAGAAAAAATGTGCCGAACTGAGGTTCTCTGAATTTTTTCTATAGAAAAAATGTGCCGAACTGAGGTTCTCTGAATTTTTTCTATAGAAAAAATGTGCCGAACTGAGGTTCTCTGAATTTTTTCTATAGAAAAAATGTGCCGAACTGAGGATCTCTGAATTTTTTCTATAGAAAAAATGTGCCGAACTGAGGTTCTCAGAATTTTTTCTATAGAAAAAATGTGCCGAACTAAGGTTCTCCGAATTTTTTTTCTATAGAAAAAATGTGCCGAACTGAGGTTCTCAGAATTTTTTCTATAGAAAAAATGTGCCGAACTGAGGTTCTCAGAATTTTTTCTATAGAAAAAATATTCGAACTGAGGTTCTCAGAATTTTTTCTATAGAAAAAATATCCGAACTGAGGTTCTCAGAATTTTTTTCTATAGTAAAAATGTGCCGAACTGAGGTTCTCTGAATTTTTTCTATAGAAAAAATGTGCCGACTGAGGTTCTCAAAATTTCGCTCCCTCCTAGTGTATTCTATGGAAAACATATGTATTTGTGTCTTTTATACCATGTAGATGACCGCGGGACAATCTCTAGCCATCAAACTGGTCAATACCTCTGATGGTAAACGAAATGAATTTCTGTTTTTTTATCGATTTTTTATTGTTGTTGTTGTATAAATTTAATACCAATTAAATAAACGACTCGGACGAACATAATTTTTGTTGATTTCATTGGCAAATATTTGGTCAGCAGCGGTTTTTCGAGGAACGTCCAAGTCCGTCCGTCCTCCTCTACTGAAGGTAAACATATGGGTGGCGTATGTTGGCTGTTCCAATGCTTCTTTGCACTTGTCGCTGTTGAAAATTGACCAGTCCATACATTAATTATGTATGTATGCTTCTTCTTTTTTCTTCTACTTCGACGAAGTTCTCCTTAATAAATAAACATATGCTCGGTGAGAAGACTTCGAGTTGAATTGTGATGTCGTCGATGATTGAGTTCCCTGTACTTCACTTTTCATCAGAATTGTTTGGAAGTGATGGGACAAAAAAAAACTATCCGAAGAGACACACAAAAAACAAAGAAGAAGAAGAAGAAGCTTCGAACAACACTGATTTGTTATTCGTGTCACACAATTGACGTAGTGTACCTTCCAACCAACTACCAACCTTAGCTATCGATCGAATGACCAAACGACCGTCCATGGACTAGGCACAAGGAGTTGTCAGGCAGATTCAAACTTCTGCAGGGTGGAGTGAAAAGGGTAAATTATTGAATATCTGTCTGTGATTGGGGTTCGGTTTCGTTTTTTCGAATGGTGTCTTATTTGAAAATTTATTTATTTGCTAGTTGTTGGTCTTCGGGGCACTTCTCCTGCTACTTCAGGGTATGAAGCAATAAATTAAAAGCATGTTTTTTACTCGATTTTTTTTGCATAAATTTAACAGGAATTGTTGTTGTTGGAATTGTATTTTTTGGACTTGTTTAATTTAACAGGAAAAATAATTTATTTGTTGAAGACGATTCTATCGAAATTCTATTCGGAACTTTTTTTATAGAAAAAAATTTGGAGAACCTTAGTTCCGAACTTTTTTCTATAGAAAAAAAATTGGAGAACCTCAGTTCGGAACTTTTTTTCTATAGAAAAAAATGCAAAGAACCTCTATTTAAAGACACCCAGATCTAAGGAAAATTATGTTGTTGTTGTTAAACAAACACCATATGGTGTTGTTGCCGTTGTCAGCCAGATTGGACAAACGGAAGTTATCAGCAATGAAATCTATGCCTCTCAATAAAATGCAAAACTATTTGTCTAAGTCAAAGATCTGATTAGTTCATAAGCATAGCCATGGCAAAAACGCTCACGCAGAAAACAACAAACGCACCCATTTCATGTTAGAGGCAGGCATGCAGGGCAAGGCATGAATGGCAATCTAATCGGAAAGAAATATAACACACCATTCCAAAAAATAGGGGAAAATGAGAAGAGGAAGGAAAAACACACAAGACCCAGTGGTGGTGTTGGTGGTTGCTGCCACATTGCGATGCAATGCGACGCCATGCCACTATCCAAATCATCTCCAAATGATATGTAAATGTTTAAACAAAACTGCAAAAATTAAAGCAATTTTACAGAACAGTCAAGCATGCAGGCACAGGCAGGCTGATTATCTCTGGCAGGCAACGAGCCTAGGCGTTCAGACCATAATTCAACGGCCTACGGGAGATGAGAAACCCAACCATCCAATCAGCCAACCATTCCCCAACACTGCTGCTGACTCTGAGATGGAGTGCAATGTAGTTTACACACTGCAGATCATCACT
Organism: Musca vetustissima; assembly: GCF_032173495.1. Classification (NCBI taxonomy): domain Eukaryota; kingdom Metazoa; phylum Arthropoda; class Insecta; order Diptera; family Muscidae; genus Musca; species Musca vetustissima. Next base: position 10,621 of record NW_026874822.1, read on the forward strand.
GCAGTGAGGAAATTTGCTGCCCACGGTGATGGAGAATGAACGAAAGCAAACAAATTTGTTTAAAATAACACAGCAAACTATGATTCGGCCACGCTATCTGCAACAACATTATCATGCCACATGCAAAAAATAACAACAACAACACCACCATCATCATCAACAAATAATGCTTACATTTGCAACAAGATAAAAATGTTTGGGTTGTGAAGTGTGAATACACTCAAGGAAAATTGCAATTTAGCAGGGTTGAGTTGTAGATTTCTAATTGGAAACGTAATTCAGCAAAAAGGAAAGTGAGATTTCCAATTTAGCTAAGAGTAAATGGAGATTTCCAATTTGAAATCTAATTTAGATAAAAAGGAATTAAAAATTCAAATTTGAAATCTAATTCAGCTAAGGGAAAATTTAGATTTCCAATTGGAATCCGATTTCAGGACATGAAAAATTAAGATGTCCAATAGGAATATTTTAATTCAGCTCAGTTGAATTTAAGATTTCCAATTGGAAATCTAATTCAGCTAAATTAAAAGGGACGTGTCTTATCCGAAAACTTATTCAACAAATAAGAAATGAAAAATTCCAATTGGAAACCCAATTCAGCTAAGTGAAAATAGGATTTCCAGTTGGAACTCCAATTCAGAAATTCATAATTCGGCGAAAAATTAATAACAAAATCCAATTGGAAACCTAATTCAGCCAAGTAAAAATAAATAAAGCCTACAGGAAAATGGCAATTCATCAGGGTTTAATTGAAAAATAGATTTCCAATTGGAAAACAAATGCAGCTGAATTAAAAAGGCGGAAACGCCATTCAGCTAAGGGAAAATAGAGATTTCCAATAGGAAAATTGAGATTTAATTGAAAATTTCTTATTGGAAATTATATTATTCACGGAAAAAGAGAAGTATCCAATTGGAAACACAATTCAGCTGAATTAAAACAGCGGATGATCCTATCAAAAACTTAATTCAGCAAAAAATATGAAATATTCCATTTAAAAACTCAATTCAGTAAATGGATTAAAATTTCCTATTGGAACTCTTACTCAGCCTCGTTAAATTTAAGAATTCCAATTGAACTAAGGGAAACTGGAGATTCCAATTAGAAACCCAATTCAGCAGAGAAAAAACTGAATACTCCTATTGGAAATCCAATTCAGCTATGAAAAATTAGAAACCTAATTCTGCAAATGGGAAATCAAGATTTCCTATTGGAACTCTAATTCAGGTCAGTTGAATTTAAGATTTAAGAATCTTAAAATTTCAATTCCAATTTCCCGTAGATTTCCTATGGGAAACATAATATAGCTAAGCTGAATTGCAAATTTCCAATCAGAATCCTAGTTTTGTTGAGCTGAATTGAAGATTTCATATCAGAAACCGAATTCAGCTATGCTGAATTTGCAAAATTCCAATAGGAAAGGTAATTCAGCTAAGCCGGATTAGATTTCTAATAGGAATTTTTCAATTCAGCTAAGCAGAATTGAAAATTTCCTATTAGAAACGTAATTCAGCTAAGCAAAATTTCAGAATTCCTATTAGAAATCTAAGTTAGATATGCCGAATTGAAAAAATTCTATTATAAAACTTATTCAGCTGAGCTGAATTGCATATTTCTTATTGGAAATCTAATTCAGCTGTGCTGAATTACATATTTCTTATTAGAAATCTAATTCAGATAAGGTGAATTGTAAAATTCCAATTGGCAACCCAATTCAGCTAAGTTAAATTACAGATTTCCCATTATAAACCTTATTCAGCTAAGCCAAATTAAATATTTTGGATCAGAAATTTAATTCAGCTGAGCTGAATTGCATTTTCTTGTTCGAAACCTAATTCAGCTAAGCTGAATTGCAGATTTCTTATTGGAACTCTAATTTTTCTTGACCCTAAGTAAAAAAACAACGATAATAAAACTATCAAAACCCCAGGCATTGAGAAGATGTAAGGCCTTAATGAAAGATATACGAGTGGCAATGCAAAAACAAAACAACCAAAGAGTCTGTCTGTCAGGAAAACCGACCGACAGACAAGCAGATACGGAAATTGATTTATAAATTTTGTTGAATTACAATTTCTGAGACGGAGATTACAAGCGTTGCGTACAAAATATTGGAAATGTGTTTTTTGCATATCTGGATGTCTGTCTGTCTCTCTCCACAGACCACAATCCACTGATACAATGCCTAGCTTGAGACTAACAAATGTTGACTGCCAGACACTGGCATCAGCCGTTCCTCAGTTGCCAGCTAGGTTTCGATAGCAATTTGTTTAACGTTTTATAAACAGCTTTGGCCATATTTTATACCTCAATTACTTTACTGACTGACTGCAAGACTGCAGTCAAACGGACCAGGCCAGACAGCCATTGATCCAGCCACTCAGTGAGTCCGACCGGCCGGCCGGCCGGCCAGTCAGGAGTCACCAGACGTTAGTTTCGATTACTTATTGGCGCTGTGTTTTTTTAGGACACTCGTTGTCGTTCCCAATAAAATTTCAATTTCCACAGCAGTTTGCCAGCCAGCAGAGACGAGACGATCGATGACTTCCTTTGGTCGTTAATCTTAATGTGAGAGGTGGGGTATCCCCTCTTGCCTCCCTGGTAAGGAAAAATAATATATTAACAAGAAGTCCAAAAGGGTGGGGGGCAATTACTTAAAAAAAATAAAGTGCCCAGATAAACCATACCTTGAAACTATGCTCTGCCAAGGCTTTAGCGAGAATATTTTCAAATGAGTCTCAGATCAGAACCTGGTCACCTTAATCTCCCCTTCTCTTTAAATGCTTTACCAAGCTTATGTATATAAAACTTAGCTCTGAGCCGCTTAAATGGCCAATGTTTATGGCTAAAACCAAACGAACGGTTCGCATTCATAGCTTTGCAATGATCTGGGGTTTGTGGTTTTCGTGGCTAATGGTTGAAGGCAGATAGGAAGGCAAGCAGTCAGCCGGGTACCGGTGTGCGACTGCATGTGGCAGCTCACATAATGATAAATGATGCATTTGCAGATCGTGCTATTATTATGATCGTTGTCGTCATATAACAACCTCACACTTACAGCCAACATGTCAGGGTGATAATCGCAATGGCATGGAAATTATTATTGGCCACAAAACAGAAAAAAGATCGATCGATCGATGGGATGTGATTATGGGTAGCCAATTGCAAAGTAATCACAAGAATTATGAATTGTAAGATGAGATTTTTGCTATTCAGCTAAGGAAAATGCTATTCAGCTAAGTATAAATTTTATTCAGCTAAGTAAAATTAAAAATATGGGAACGGAAACGCATTTTAGCTAAGCTGAATTATAAATTTCCAATTGGAATCATAATTCAGCAAAGGAAAACTAAGATCTCATATTAAAAAGCTAATTCAGCTAAGCTGAACCGAAGATTTCCTATTAAAAATCTAATTCAGTCAAGCAAAATTGTTGATTTCTTAATGGAAACCACATTCGGCTATGCTAAATTTAATAATTCCTATTAGAAACCTAATTCAGCTAAGCTGAATTCCATATTTCTAATTAGAAATCTAATTCAGCTTAGCTGAATTCCATATTTCTAATTAGAAACCTAATTCAGCTAAGCTCAACGCCATATTTCTAATTAGAAACCTAATTCAGCTAAGCTGAATAAAAGATTTCCCATTAGAAACCTAATTCAGCTAAACAAAACTGAAGATTTTCTATTAAAACGGTAATTCAGCTAAGAAAAAATAGGTAAATTCTTAATGAAAGCCTAATTCAGCTAAGCTGAATTGCAATATTCCTATTAGAAACCTAATTCAGTTAAGTTGAAATGCACATTTCTAATTGTAAACGTAATTCAGCTCAGCTGAATTGCAAATTATCCACTAAACAGCTAATTCAGCTAAGCAAAACTAAAGATGTCCTATTAAAAAGCTAATACAGCTAAGAAAAATAGTTAATTTCTTAATGGAAACCAAATTCAGCTAAGCAGAATTGCAATATTTCTATTAGAAAACAAATTTAGCGTATTAGAAATCATATTCAGCTAAGTTTAATGGCAAAATTCAAACTGGAAACCATACTCAGCTATGTTGAAGTGTAAATTTCCAGTTGGAAAACCAATTCAGCTGATTAAAAATCCAATTCAGCTAACCTAAATTACTGATTTCTTTATATAAATCTAATTCAGCTAAGAAAAACTTAAGATGTCCGACTAAAAAGCTAATTCAGCTAGCCCAAATTACATATTTCTATATATAACTATAATTCAGCTAGGAAAAACTGAAGATGTCCCACTAAAAAGCTAATTCAGGAAATCTAAATTTCTGATTTCTTTATATAAGTCTAATTCAGGGAAAATGTTAATTTTCAATCGAAAACCTAATTCAGCTAAGCTGAGTTATCGAATTTCCACCAGAAACCTAATTCAGCTAAGCTGAATTGCATTTTTTTATTGAAATCCTAAATAAGGTTAGCTGAATTGATGATTTTGCCAACGGAAACCTAATTCAGCTGAGCTGAATTGCCGAATTTTCACAAAAAACATAATTTAACTGAGCTGAATTGGAAATTTCCGCAAGGAACACTAATTTAACTAAGCCGAATTGAAAATTTCCGCAATAAACCCAAATTCAGCCACGCTGAATTGCAAATTTTTCAGTGAAATCCAAATTCAGCTAAGCTGAATTACGGATTTCCCAATGAAAACCTAACTCAGCAAAGCTAAATTGCAGATTTCCCAATGAGAACCTAATTCAGCTATGCTGAATAGACAATTTCTAATTGGAAACATAAATTAGCTAAGCTGAATTGCACGTTCCTCAGCGGAATCTTTATTCAGCTAAGCTGAATTGCAGATTTCCTTACGGAAAACTAATTTATCTAAGCTGAATTGCAGATTTCCTTACGGGAACCTAATTCAGCTACGCTGAATTGCAAATTTCCTTACCGGAACCTAATTCAGCTAAGGGGAATTGCAGAATTTCTTACGGGAACCTCATTCAGCTAAGCTGAATTGCAGATTTCCTTACGGAAACCTAATTCAGCTATGCTGAATTGCAGAGTTACTTAAAGAATCCTAATTCAGCTAAGCAGAATTGTCGACTTTCCACCAGAAACTTAATTCAGCCGAGCTGTATTGAAGATTTCCTCTTTAAAAAACTTACTCAGCAGAACTGAATAGCAGCTTTCCTAATGGAAATGCTATTCAGCTAAGTTAAAATTTAAAAAATATTCGAATTTATTGTTGTTATTGTCTGAATGACAACAACATAATTAATAATGGCAGTCAACTAACACCCTTGCCAACAGATCAAAACAAAAGATTTAACAGAGAACCTCAAAAAAAGACATAAATTTACGCATAGTTATGGCGGGATGAACGATCGGAGTATCGAAGTTGAACAAAAAAAAACGATTAAAATACAAAAAAATCTCTAAAGAACTTCACACCCAAACACTCAATTTAAATTAGCCGAATCGGGCTGCCAAAAAGTCAAGAAACAGAATGGAGCTACAACGACTAGCAATAACAACAACAACATAACTGCCACAATCTGGTAACAACCTGGCCAATATGTATCCGAACGTGATAATCGCCATTAAATGAAGCCCAAAACAGCAGAAGAAGGCAACAACAAAACAAGAATCGTCATAATGATGCTGAGGTAAGGCCCAAAATAAAAGCCCCAAAACACCATCAAATTTTCAAGAGACTGGCAATGATAGAGGCTTAGTTAGAAGAACGAATCGGGACGTACGGACAGGCGGACACACAAACAAGCCAACAACAGACAGAACACCGAAAACAACACAACTCAAATTTAATGTAAAGAAGTCTAAACGACCTTATCGTTCGTGGTAACGACTTTAAGCCTGCCGGGCATTCAAAACAAACCGAAAAATAAACGCTTAGCTACAGCAGCAGCTGAGGCAGAGCCCGAGACAGCAGAGGCTGGCATGGCAGCCAACATCAATTTCCACCATTAAAACGTTTGGAGATTTCAAT
>NW_026874823.1:0-16793 GCF_032173495.1 Musca vetustissima
ACGACTTTAATACTTTCCGTATTGGTTTTTTGTTGCAATTCCTGAATTTTTCAGAAGTTTTCACTTCAGATTTTGATGCGAATAGGTTATATTTAAAAACCTCTTATATTTAATTCAATTAGAAACTCTTTACTTTGATGCAAAAAAGGTTTTATTGGTACAAATAAGTTAAAGTGGTTTTGTATGGAATCAACATACAATCAAAGAAATACTCGAAATTTAACACTTATTCCACCTGGAGATTACAACAAGAGGAGTTGTTGTAGATTTATATGCAACTTATTATAGTTATAGGTAAACAAAAAATGATTTGAACAAATTGAATGTTAATTTTTGTTTTCTGTCTGTCACATAAGGGTTAATAACAACAGACTGAATCAATTGCAGATTGTGCATGAAATCACTTGGTATAATATAAGCAATTAGCCAGTAGATCTTTATAAAAATATCTACTAAACGGATAGGAGAATAGACTAATTATGAATTCTGTTTTAATACAGAGATTATAAGAAAAAATGATTCTTATATTGAAAGGATTATCATAGAAATAAAAAAAAAAAAAAAATGCCAATTTAAATGATTATGCAATATGAAGTAATGTTCGAATTCCTTTGAAAATTGTGTTTTTAAGAAGAAGGATATTACTATAAATAAATTCATAGTAGACAAAATAATAAAAAAATGCAGTCCTTGACATTTTGTTTATTAAACAATAATTTGTTTTTGACATCCGCAACGCAAGGTAAAATCAAAATTGAATATTGTCCCTTTATTTTAAGATTTTACAGAAAATATGTTGAACGGGCCTTCATAGGACCTTTGTAAACAAATTTTCTTTTGTAATAGCTTTAATAATATTAAAATTGAATATTAAATGTCAAAGAGAAAGGTAAATTTTCAATGAAAAAAATAATCAAAAAGGAAATAAGGTTACAAACAAAAAGGGTCACAACATTTTGCTGTTTTCTATGTCTATGGTAAATTATATTTATTTTTTGTAAAGATTGGTTTTTTTGTTATGGAATTTATAAAATAGTAGTATGACCCTTAAAATTGAGTAAATTTTATTTTCATTTCGTCTTGTTTTACGAAAATAATATAGAAGGAAATTCACAGTCCAGACCAAATCTTGGAGAAGACCCACGAATGTCACATCGACACATTTCACCTGTTCAAAATACCTTGAACAAAATTGTGTAGTACAGAAGATTTGACCGTTGGAGTGTTTTAAGGCAAGGATCTAAAATCCCACATGCAACGCTGATAAGACTGTTGTTGTTGGTGTTGAGATTTTATGGCGCACACGATAGGAAAACTATCCACGGATCAAATTCTATTATTAGAGCAAATTGTTAACCGATAAGTATTTTGTGTAGTTGAGATTAGGCTAAGCAAGAGTAGTTTAAGTTTAAGTAGTACCTAAGGATAAAACAATAAAATTAGTGTCTTGTAATCACTCAAGAAGAACGGTCGGGAGCACCGTGTCGTGTTTATTTTATATAGAGTGCAGACGAGCTGCGGCTGTCTGAACCGTGTCTCAATAATTATATCCTTCACCACACTGTGGTACAGGGTATTATGTCTTTGTGCATATGTTTATAGCAGGCAAAAGGAAACGAGATAGACACATGGCTCATTTTGAGAATATGCATAAAATCACTTTCTGAGTCGATTTATGTATGTCCGTACGTCCGTCCACCCGTCTGCCATGTTAAATTTTAAACAAAGTACAGGTCGCATTTATTATCCGAATTGGATGAAAATTGGCATAGATCCACTTATTTGGCTCAAGGACAAACCCTATTGAAATTGGGAAAAATCGGTCCAGATTTAGATATAGCTGCCATATATATATTTTCGTCCGATTTAAGGTAAATAGTGCACCAAAGTTCCTAAATATCTTTCGATTTGCACGAAATTTGGCACAGCGTACTGAATTAAGAATAGAATGATGTGTGCTAAGTTTCGTGGAGTTCAGAGTTATATATAGCACAGCGTACTTAATTAAGTCTAGAATGATGCGTGCTAACTTTCGTGAAAATCGGTTCAGATTTAGATATAGTTCCTTATATTTTCGTCCGATTTAATGTGCACCACTTACCAAAGTCCCTAAACATCTTTCGATTTGCACGAAATTTGGCATATCTTACTGAATTAAGACGTGAATGATGTGTGTACATTTTCTTGAATATCGGTTAAGATTTAGATAAAGCTCCCATATATATGTTCGACCGATGTAGTGTAAGTGGTTCACCAAAGTCCCTATATATCCTTCGATTTGCACGAAATTTGGCATAGCGAAATGAACTGAGTTTTCGATTTAGATATAGCTCCCATATATAGTACACCAAAGAACCAAATGTTAGGCCGATTGACAGAACATTTTGCACAACATACTTAAGTTAATATAACCCAGCATGTGGAAAACTTTATTGAAATCGGTTCAAATTTGGATATAGCTACCATATATATTTTCTCCCGATTTTAAGTAAATGATGGACCAAAAACTCGAAATGTGGCGGATATGCACAAAACATACTGAAATTTGTATAACCTAACCTCTGACAAGTTTCGATTAATTCGCTTTAAATTTCGATATAGCTTTTATATATATTTTCATCCGATTTTAAGTAAATGGTGCACCAAACTTCTCATGTTTATCCGATATTTATCAAAATAATCAACGGGTGTCCGAATTCGCTGTAATATAGTACCTTTAACTCTTATTGTGTAGCAAATCCCTCCACAACAATTATAAATATATGTCCATTTTTCGGGTAGCCCCCGTCTAAGGGTACCCTCCAATTTTCGGTATTTTGGGGTTCTTGAGCGCGTTTTTCAACCGAATTCGCTGAAATTTGGTACATTGGGTTCCTATTGGCTCCAAATTACTACACTAAAAATTATAAATATATAGGTTCATTTTTTCGGGTAGCCCCCATATAACGGTACCATCAAATTTTCGGTATTTTGGGGTTCTTGAGCGCGTTTTTCAAATGAATTCGCTGAAATTTGGTACATTAGGTTACCATTGACTACCAAAATTCTCCACTAAAAATTATAAATATAGGTCCACTTTTTCTGGTAGCTCCTATGTTAGGATACCATCAATTTTCGGGAATTTGGGGTTCTTGAGTGCATTTTTCCACCGATCATTTAGGCATCTTCCCCATATTATGATACCTCCTGAAGGAAAGAATTGAGATAAAGAACTAAATTTTGGGTCCGAAATTGAAATATATATGTCATTAATTAGGCATAGCCCTCATATAATGATAGTCCCAAATATTCGCTATTTCGTACACTATGTAATAAGTATTGGTCCGCCTCTTGGCCTAGCCTCATATATATTTTTAATCTAAATTGCAGTAGTTTTAGGATTTTATGCTCTGTATCAGTCCACGTTTTGGGGTTTTCAGATTTTAGGAGAATACCCATTAAAAATTACTGAAATTTGTATTTGAAATAATGGTGTACAGAAATCGGTTTGTAGAATTATCGGTATAGGTCAACTTTTTGGTATGTTCCCTTTATTTTCATTGCATGTATCTGTCAGTATACCTATGGTGGAGGGTATCCAAAGTTCGGCCCGGCCAAACTTAACGATTTTTTCACTTGTTTGCTTATGGAACAAATGCTCTATCTAGAGCCAGCTATGTAAAGTAAGTAAATAATAGCTCCCATATAATAGTACCGATAGAGTTAAGGTATGTTGAATGTCAATCTCATGGTGGGACGTAAACATTTGTGGGAGATATATATATATATATATATATATATACATCTAACCCGCTTCTAATCAATTTCAATAAGGGTTGTCCTTGGTCCGATTGGATATCTCGGTTTACGTGGTGCTGCCTAACTTTTTGATATTCAGGGTTCCTCGAATATGGCAGACATCTGTGCAGAGCATATCTAATAAAGGTCTAAGTTTTGAAAATGACCCCATACAGGATACATGTATAGCATTATCATAATATAAACAAATTGTCAGAGTTTTAAGTTATTTAAGATTGATTTAAAATTAAAAAAAGGCTTCCTATCAATGTTGGTTTTGTGTTCTTGTAATAATATATTGTAATATTTACAATTTCCCTATACATATTTACCCTTTTCCCCTAAAAAAGTTTCCAATGAATACCTGTTTCTACTGAAAATATTATTCTAATAAGATATCGAATCTATTCCAAGTTATCAAATGCAAATGAAGAGCAAAACATAACCAAATGTCAAACCTATATCAGCGTCATTTTCATTCATTATAGAAAAAAATTTACCATTTTCATTGTTGCCATAATGTGATGAATGACTGACAATGACATGCATTCTACTTACTGCACACCATATGTCACAAACACACACACACGGACACATACAGACCGATAGAATTTATGAGAATTTAAATGAGAAAAGTCCTCCACATGAAAGAGTTTCAATTGTATGGCATGGCAAATTAATGAATGGCATGTATGTATGCATGTATTTACCATGTAATCGGTTAGATTCCCTTCCAATTCATTTTGCAAGCTCACCTCGCACTAACATGTGTAGTTTGTCACACATCGATGTCTTACAGTCACAATTGCATATGTGAAAATGTTATTATGCACATATTGATTGATGATGACATTCCATATTTGTCGAATGATTGATATAAAGTCAATAATTTACCTTCTGAATAATGAAGAGTGAATTATTCATGCCGAAAACACAAACACATGGACAGGCAGGCAGGCACACATACACACATTAACATATTTCTCCAATAAGCCATTACATTATTCACTCGCAATTAATGGTAATGGCTAAAGCTATTATCCAACACAATGCTGCTGATAAATGCCAATAATTATTTGAAGTTATTGGCAAATTCAATCGCCAAATATTTTCAATATTCAAATTGAATTAATGAGTGACAATACATTTTGAATTAATTCGAAAATGGAAATAATTGTAAAATAATTCATGATGTAATTTATAATGAACGATAAGTAGGCAAATAGAAGGTGCCACCGTGACCTGTATACGTCAAAGCATGAACCTATATTGAATCTAGTAAGGAAGGTTCAAAAGTCAGACGGGTCTTCACCACATTGGGTACATACAGCCAATGCTCCTAAGATTCTTCTTGTAGACTACAGAATGATTTTGGTTGAATGTGTCGGTTATGACATACTACACATGTTATACGGTTATGGCTTAAATCAGATATAATTCTTCCTAGAAAGGAGTTCTGTTATCTGTTTGATACGAATTCTTATACCCTTCACCACATTGTGGTACATGGTATTATGTCTTTGTGCATAAGTTTGTAGAATTTATGCATGTCCATAAGTCCGTCTATCCGTTTGGGCATGTTAAATTGTAAACAAAGTACAGCTTCGAATTGCACGAAATGTGGCATGTCGTACTGAATTAATTCTAGAATGATGTGTGTTAATTTTTGAGAAAATCGGTTCATTTTGTTTTTGCAAAATAGTCAGGCTTAATCCCAGTTTGTTGTTTTTATAAAATGTTAAGATATAGCTCCCATATATATTTTCGTCCGATTTAATGTAAATGGTGCACCAATATCTTTGTATATCTTTCGATTTGCACGAAATTCGGCATATCGTATTAAATTAAGTTGATTATGATGTGTGCCAAGTTTCGTTATAATCGGTTCAGATTTAGATATAGTTCTCATAAATATTTTCATTCGATTTAATTTAAATGGTGGATCAAAGTCCCTATATATCATTAGATTTGCACCAAATTTGGCACAGCGTACTGAATTAAGTCTAAAATGATGTGTGCTAATTTTATAAAAAATAGATTCAGATTTAGATATAGCTCCCATATATATTTATGATAAATGGTGCACCAAAGTCCCTATATATCTTTCGATTTGCACGAAATTTGGCATGGCGTATTGAATTAAATCTAGAATAATGTGTGCTAAATTTCGTTAAAAATGGTTCCGATTCAGATATAGCTCACACATATATATTATCATCCGATTTGAGGTGCACCAATTGACACGAAATTTTGCACAATGTATCAAATTGAGACTAGAATGACGTAATTGCGTTTTCTTGAAATTGGCAGGAATTGTGTATCAAATTTGCTATAAATATATACCCATAAATTTGTCCCATTGTACGCAAACAAGTCTAAATCTGCTAGAATTAAATTAAATTTAGCATAGTTTGCAGAAAGACATGTGTATGTTCCTTCGAGGGAACATTGAGATAAAATTGTGCAAGATACACAACGTGTTGCTCGATTTTACGGCAATAAAACATATTTGTTTTTTTGTCGTCTTAGTCCACTCCGACTGATTCGTGTGACAACTCATTTCCATATCCTTCAATTATAGCCTTCACCATACTGTGGTCTTTGTCTTTGTGCATGTACCCAAAGTGGTGAAAGTTATCATATAGTCGGCCCCATCCGACTTTTGAACTTTCCCTACTGGTTTTTATACCCTTCACCACACTGTGGTACAGGGTATTAGTCTTTGTGCATATGTTTGTAATAGGCAAAATGAATCGAGATAGACCCATGGTTCCTTTCGAGAATATGCATAGAATCACTTTCTGAGTCGATTTATGCATGTCCGTCTGACCGTCCGTCCGTCCATGTATTTTTGTGAACAAAGTACAGATCGCATTTATGATCAGATTTGGATGAAAGTTGGTACGTGTCTCTTATTTGGCCCAAGGACGAACCATATTGAAATTGGAGAAAATCGATTAAGATTTAGATAAAACTCCCATATATAGTTTCGTCCGATTTTAGGTAAATGGTGCACCAAACTCCCAATATTGGTTCGATTGAGACAAAATTTTGCACAGAGTATTGAATTAGGTGTAGATTCATGTATGCCAAGTTTGGTTGAAATCGGTTCAGATTTAGGTATAGCTCCCATATATAGTTTCGTCCGATATTTAGTAAACGGTGCAACAAACTCCCAATATTGGTCCCATAGAAATACAATTTTGCACAGAGCAGAATTAGAACCAGATTGATGTATGCGATGTTTTTTGGAATCGGTTTAGATTTAGATATAGCTCGCATATATAGTTTCGTCCGATTGCATGTAAATGGTGCACCAAACTCCCAATATTGATCCGGCCCCGTCCGACTTTCGAACTTTCCTTACTGGTTCACTGATAAATTTCAAAAAAAAAGAAGAGAAAAGAGAAAATCCCTAGGTACAATTATAAAAATCAATACGCCAAATGATATCTGTTTTCCGATTTTCTCTTCTCGATTTCATTACTTTTTGATTTCGCTTTCAAACAGAGGCATATGTATGCATTGTGTATGTTGGTTTTTTTTTTGTTATCCCAGTTCAAACTGTATATCCTCTTTATTAAGTAGCGAGCAATCAATATCTATTCATTCTACTTCATTGACTTTATGATACATATATCAAGAGACATTTAAGAACAACCAAATTGGTTTATATGTATGTCTGTGTGCTGTGTTGGAGTGCAGTAACAGTACAAGGAAAATCCGCAATAGCACTCACCGATCTACCTAACGTCTGACTGACTGCCTGACTGGTATAATACGATTTTTTCATAAGCGCCCTTCATTTGCTTTCAGACGAACGAAATACAAACACACATAAATATGGCTGCATTGCTGGCAGGAAGGACACATACAAACAGCAGTAACCTGTTAGCTTCCACTCATCATTTCGGTTGGCATTCTTCGCCATGGAGAAAATTGAAAAACAGATATCACGTTGCTCATCTGTAAGTCTGACAACAACACTGAATGACATCCTCATAAATGTATGAAACATACATATACGATGGCATATACGATGGCTGTATGTATACACCATCAATAATTCCATGCGACAAATACGACACAACGCCAACGACCATGTCGTAAAATTATTATTCGCTTTGGTTATAACTTTGATTGCATGGAGAAGTGATGATATAATCGTACAATCGTAGTATCGTAAATATAAACTATATACACATGTGATCATAAAATCTTGGCAATATGGAATGTTATATTCAATTCAGAATCGAGTAAACGTATGTGATAAATAGCAGAAGGGAAAATATGTAATGAATGTATGAATGTAAGATACAGGAAAATACACACTGTAAATAATTAAGGGAAACTGTTGGACTTCTAATCATAATAAACCTCAAATCCGTCTGTATAAAAGCGCAAAACAGAGAAAATATATATTTCCCAACTATCTATAGTTGCTATATTTATATTAGGTTTAAAAGAGTTTACCTGTGGTCCGCTTCAAAGAAGGAAGTAATGTAGAAGAAGTCATCTTCAGGTTTCGTTGTCCTAAACATTTAGGAATTTTACTTTGTTTGTGAAGTCTGTAATTTGTTTCATTTCCAAAGAATCGGTTACGGAAACTTCAAAAGGAAGAACAGTGGCTCATGTTCTAACATTTCGCTGTCTTCTCCGCACGCTATACACCAGTTGCTTCCCTTCCCTGTTATATCCTGTTAGAATACCGGTCAGTCTGCTGATTTCCTTTTTGTTTAGCATTAAGTTTTGCTTTGTCTTATCCTCATTTGAGCCTCCCCATAAAATGTTTGTGTATTTCCCAGCCCCTTGCTGTTCCAAAGAATTTTTATACCCTTCACCACTCTGTGGTACAGGGTATCATGTCTTTGTGCATATGTTTGTAACAGGCAAAAGGAAACGAGATAGACACATGGTTCCTTTTGAGAATATGCATAGAATCACTTTCTGAGTCGTTTTATGCATGTCCGCCCGTCCGTCTGTCTGTCGATGTAAAATTGTAAACAAAGTACAGGTCGCATTTATAATCCGAATGGGATGAAATTTGGCACAGGTCACTTATTTGGCCCAAGGACGAACCCTATTGAAATTGGGAAAAATCGGTTCAGATTTAGATATAGCTCCCATATATATTATCGTCCGATTTAATGTAAACGGTCCCTATATATCTTTCGTTTTGCACGAAATTTTGTACAGCGTAATGAATTAGGTCTCGAATGAAAATCGTGAAAATCGGTTCAGATATGGATATAGCTCCCATATATATTTTCGACCGATTTCATGTAAATGGTGCACCAAAGTCCCTATATATTCTTCGATTTGTACGAAATTTGGCACAGCGTAATGAATTAGGTCTAGAATGATGTGGGTTAAGTTTCCTAAAAATCGGTTCAGATTTGGATATAGTTCCCATATATATTTTCGTCTGATTTAATGGTGCACCAAAGCCCCTTTGTATCCTTAGATTTGCACGAAATTTCGCATAGGGTGCTGACTTAAGTCCAGAACGATGTGTGTTAAATTTCGTGAAAATCGGTTGAGATTTTGATATAGCTCCCATATATATTTTCGTCCGTCTCTTTATATCCTTCGATTTGCACGAAATTTGGTATAGCGTACTGAATTGAGTCTAGAATGATGGGTGGTGAGTTTCGGGAAAATCGGTTTAGATTTAGATATAGCTCCCACATATAGATTATATTTTTAACAACGCGGCGTACCGAATAGCGTGTATCAATTTTGTTATCAATAGTTTTCCATAAATTTTCCCCATATTACGCAGACGGCTCTAAATCTGCTCGAATGAAATTAAAGTTAGGATATGTTGGAGAAAGAGGTACAATATACCCAAAGTGGCGAAGGGTATCATATAGTCGGCCCAGTCCGACTTTACTACTTTCCTTACTGGTTTGTTTTGGGTTTGCGTTGGCCATGATCTCAGTTCTAAACCAGTGAGCGACCAGTCTGATGCGACCAGTCGGACGGGGCCGACCATATGATACCCTACACAACTTCCATGAAAATCTAACCTTTTGTGGTTCTATATTCTGAGATTGGGCATTATTTCGCGATGATTGCACACTTTTGGCTGCCTAGACGTCAAAAATGATACCCTACATACGACCATATGATACCCTTCACAACTTCCATGAAAATCTAACTTTCTGTGGTTCTATATTCTGAGATTGGGCAATATTTCGCGATATTTGCAAATTTTTGGCTGCCTAGAGGTCAAAAATGTTAGTAATAATCAGTACAGACCCTCTAATTACTTGTCCAGATACCCTTCACAGTGAGTTGTTTTGTGATGTTCGGCTTCCGACTCGAAAAGTACAAATAATTAAGTTTTCGGTCCACTTCACCCGAAAAATCATTATCTGATCATCACCTAACATTTTAGGAGTTGTCCTTGACCATAACTGGAACCTCATGGAACATTTCAAAGCTATCAGCGCTATATTTCCGCCCACCAGTGTGGTAATAGGTTACAAAATAATATATGAATACGTAAGCACCGGTAAATATTTAAGTGAAATTCCCGCATCCGAGTACCTACGACAATATAATTGGTACCAATTTAAAGGTCAACCAGTCCTCTTGGATATACTATCAACATCTCGGGTCTATGTCCTTCAGGAGTAAATATATACGCCATAGAATACAAATTTGGTATTTTTTCACACAAAAGTCAGGGTCCATTTGACCCGCTAAATATTGACCGATCTTTATCAAAACAAGTATGCTTATTCTTTGGTCCGATCCCCTTCTCCATGTAAAAATTGGAAATGTGTGCGCCATAATTGCGGCCTCGGGAGCGACCAGAAAAACCGACAAAAATATTAATCGATCTTTATCAAAAGCAATAGGGGTCTTCATTGTCCCGAACCCATCCTACATGCAAAATTTCGTGAAGATTGGTCCATAACCCAACCTGTATCATGTTTACAAATTATAATGGACAGACGGACACACATGTCTAGATCGACTCAGCTAGTCGAAATATGACGATCGGTATACCTTAAGGTGGGCCTAGGACCAATATTTCGCGGCGTTACAAATTCTTGGGGCTGCCCAAAGCTATAATACCCTAACAACATAGTTGTGTAGGGTATAATGAGTTTCGGAAAAGGGTTTGCACTTCTGGCGAGTAAATTTGCTACCTAGTTTAATATTATACCTATGCGACTCGGTATTCATTTGGGCCTAGGACCAATATTTCGCGGCGTTACAAACTCTTGGGGCTGCCCAAAGCTATAATACCCTGACAACATAGTTGTGTAGGGTATAATGAGTTTCGGAAAAGGGTTTGCACTTCTGGCGAGTATATTTGCTATCTAGTTTAATATTATACCTATGCGACTCGGTATTCATTTGATTCGTACGGGACCATGTCGCTAGAAATTATTTATGGCTTTTATACCTTCTAATACAGTTTTGGCTTTAACAGTTTTAGAGGTTATTGTTTTATGTCATGTTTACCGTCGTTATATAATATTTATTATATCCTGACCAGAGTTTGCACTAAACCAGTTCAGACACTCCGTTACAGCCTGAACATCCGCCTGAAGGTTGAAGGTTTTTCAATGAAACATCCCAGTTCCAACTTTCCTGCTAGCTAGGAGCCATCTGTGTGACAACCAAGGGGCATATTTGCTTGTGTTCCGCTATCCCATGAGTCCCTGTCTGGTATCATAGTTCCACATGTTGTGACTACTCTTATTTCAGGTATTCGGCACTACTCACAATTATTAATTGAGGATACGATGTTGGCCTATATTTTTGTGTCGTCAATTGTGTCCGTTGTCGATCCACTCATTAATAGCATTAAATCTTACAGCTGCGACGGCCGCTTCATATTTTATTTGGTTGTCAATTGGATATATATACAATATAGTCTCCAAAGCTGTCCCCATTGCCCCTCATATACCTAGGCAGCATATTCTCTGGACTTTCTGTAACGATTTTAAATTACATTTTTTGTACATTGCTGTTCACCAGACTACCGCATTGGTCAACTAATGCTCTTACAGATACAATGTGTCATCTTTGGATTAAAACCCCATTTAGAGTCAACGGCTCTTCTGCAGAAGAACCAGCATCTGAGGGCTTTGTATACACCTTTCTCGAAATACCACATTACATTTATGTTTTCTGTCTAGGATGATCTCCAGATATTTAATTTTATTTGATACGGTTATAACTTTGTTTTGAAATATGGGTTCTTCATACTGTCCTAATTTTGTCTTCCTAGTGGAGAGGCATATCTCCGGATTTACGTTAAGGCCCCTCGATTTTGTTTCTTATATTTATGTCTTGTTAGCTTCAGTTTATCCATCTATTCCTTAGCATGTGGCTAACCCAGGCTATGGTCAACGCAAAAGGTCTCTAAGGATTGGATATTGAAAGCCCCCATCGAGCTTTCTTCCGGATGTTGGGAATGTTGCTCTTTATCATGGTGTCGATAGTTCGTTCCATAGTTTGGACAAAGAAAGAAGTTAGACTTATTGGCTGATATGATTTTGGTGTTGCGTAGTATGTTTTGCCGGGCTTAGAAATGATGATTAAACTGGCTTCCCGCAAGGCGTTCGGAATGTTCGCAAAGTTCACGACACAGACAAGAGTTGCGTTTAACGGTTCTTGTTATGTTGTTATATTCTTTCCTTTCAGCGTGGAAGTTGTCGCAGTATACTACCGATTTCTTGCGGCGATTTCTGCTGGAACTCTTTACCTTTGTTCCGTTCTCCTGTACGTGTGTTTCTCTATCATTGCAAATAATGTAAGGTTTTGATTTGGCATAACATATTTATTTTGACCAAGGGCGAACCCTATATAGACAAAGACCTAGGTGAAGATATAGCTCCCGTATATAGTTTCGTCCGGTATCATATATTCGGTCCAATCGACTTTGGTATTTTCCGTAATGGTATCCGTTCCGTAACAACAAATGATTTTTGTAACATAAACATTTCACCACAACTGATAAATATTTTCAAATATTTCAACATTTAAAACCTTTCTATCTTCGCCAATTTATGTGAAGACACTCCGAATAAAAATAAATTACAAATTACAATTGTAGATGACAGTTACATCAATGGTAATTGCATCATAGTGTCAGTTGTTAAATGAATTGGCTTTTCTAAGACTTGAAATTCAAAATCAAGGCAAAACTATCAAGACATTGCAATTTGAAGCTATACCATTGAAATCCTGCCTTTAAACGAGCACACCAGCCGCATTGCCTCAGTTCATGGTAAAGTTCATTATTGAAAACCTAGAACTCCGAGACTGATATCACCATAACAAACTGTAGTGGCAGCAGCATAAACGGAAATTCACGTTTCCCTGGGACCAACAAATGTCTGTTTAACACTCAAAACCCATCGACATCTGTACAGGATGCGGAATACATTTGTGAGTGCAAGTAGCTAGCTATGCTCCCATTATCAATGCTACTCTTATGCATGGTTCATGGTGAACAAATGGAGCAAAGTTTCGTGTATGTTGCAACCGAACCAATGAACATCATCTTGTCACACAAGCAAACACAACACCGACAACAGCGTGAAGGACAATAACAGAGGTGAAAATGTAGTAGTTGTAATAGCAGTACTTAGATGCATGTTTGTACACGTGCAGTCATGTTACATGTACAAAGTTTTTGGCATTTTGTGATGATTACCACCATACATGTGTGTCTGTCTGAGTGTGTGGTAAGAGGATACACGGAAATGATACGGAAGAATATTGTGGCTGATGCAAGCATGGAGAATATGTTCGGCATTTGTTCCACAAGTTTTGATAGTGAAACAAAAATTTAAATAACGAAATGATGCAATAATCCTTGATGGAATTTAGTGACAGTTTATTGTGCGGTTGAGATATGTTGGTAAACTTGATGACATTATTTTACTTACTAATTGAAAACCAGTAAGGAAAGTAGTAACGTCGGACGGGGCCGACTATATGATACCCTTCACCACTTTGGGTATATCCAACAGATGAATCATAACAGACGTCGCATTTTTGAAGGATCAGTAAAATGAAATTGAACCCATAAACATCTATTTCTTCAACCTATACTAAATTTTTATGTGAATACTAAATTTTTATGTGAATCTATTTAAATCATATATCTGACAAACATGAGGAGTTTGGTGCACCATTTACTTCAAATCGGACGAAAATATTTATAAAAGCTATATCGAAATCTAAGCCGATTGCATCGAAACTTGTCACAGAATTTCGGCCAAATTTTGAGTTCTTGGTGCATCATTTAGTTAAAATCGGGAGAAAATATGTATGGTAGCTCTATGCACGCCTGATGCGATTTTAACAAAACTTGTCATACGTTATCTCATAATAACTTCAATAAGTTGTACAAAATGTTGTTCCAATCAGACCCACCTGGGGAATTCTGTGCAGCATTTATATCTAACTTATAGGTTATACTAATATTCATTACGAAAGATATATGTGGACTTTGGTGCACCATTTACATTAAATCGGACGAAAATGTATATTGGAGCTATATTTAAATCTGGACCGATTTTCAGGAAACTTAACCAACATCATTCTAAACCTAAGTTATTACGCACCATTTACATTAAATCGGACGAAAATATATGTGGGAGCTATATCTAAATCTGTACTGTATCATTCAGTACGCTATAACAAATTTTGTACAAATCGAAAGATATATAGGAACTCTCGTGCACCATTTACCTAAAATCGGACGAAAATATACATGGGAGCTATATCTAAATCTGAACCGATTTTCACAAAATTTAACGAACATAATTGTAGACTTCATTTAGTACGCTGTACCAAATTTCGTGGAAATCGAAATATATATAGGGTACACCATCTTCCTTAAATCGGACGAAAATACATATGGGAGCTGTAAATAAATCTGAACCGATTTTCATGAAAATGAGCACACATCATTCTATGCAGGATAACTTTAAGTGGCACAAGATCAGCAGTTAAAGTAGGAAAGGGCCTATCGGAGCCCTTCAATACCGAACGAGGATTCAGACAAGGTGACAGTTTGTCGTGTGATCTTTTTAACATCCTACTGAAAGAGGTCATACGAGACGCAAAGGTGAACAGAAATGACACTCTGTACACCAAAAAACACATGTTACTCGCCTACGCCGATGACATCGATATAATGGGTCGAACATTGCGAGCGGTAACAGCCACCATTGAACAAATTGAAAAGGAGTCTGCCACAGTGGGTCTGGCAGTAAACGGCGAGAAGACCAAGCTGATGGTATCAACGCGCAAGACGTCCAGTAGACTCGGACCAACTGTGCAACTTGAGAACTACAGCTTTGAGGTCAGATTTTATATACCTTGGTACCGCCATAAATAAAACGGATGACATCAGTTTTGAAATTCGGAGAAGGATTGTGATGGCCAACAGATGCTACTATGGTCTTAGCAAACAATTCAAAAGCAAGGCCACCTCCCGCCAGACTAAACTCACACTTTACAAGACGCTGATACTACCCGTGCGATTATATGGATCAGAAGCATGGGTACTTGCGCAAGCAGATGAGGCAACTCTTGGGGTGTTTGAAAGAAAAATTCTCCCTAAGATCTACGGGCCGATCTGCGTCGACGGTGAATATCGGCGTCAAATAAACCACGAGCTCTACAATTTATACGCGGACATCGACATAGTTAGTCGTATTGAGCTGCAGCGACTACGGTGGCTAGGCCATGTTGTGCGGATGAATGAAAACGCCTCATCTCAAAAGGCATATAAAAACGAGCCTACTGATGGTTCCCGTAGAAGGGGAAGGCCACGAATTAGATGGAAGGACCAAGTAGAAAACAACAAAATTCGACGATTGTTTGGATTCATCTGTTGAATAGCCAAAGTGGTGGAGGGTATCATATTGTCGGCCCCGTCCGACTTTACTACATTCCTTACTGGTTTACAATTTAACATGGACAGACAGACATACGGACGGACGGACATGCATAATTCGAATTAAAAAGTGATTCTATGCATATTCTCAAAAGGAACCCTGAGTCTATCTCGTTTCCTTTTGCCTGTTACGAACATATGCACAAAGTCATAATACCCTGTACCACAGTGTGGTGATGGGTATAAACATCAAATTTTGTAATGTCCATCACAAAAGAATTAATTCGATTCCAGAATATCAGTACGAGTTCAATATAGTTTTGTTTTCCTCCCTGAAATATTTGAAATTCAAGCCCCTTCAAAAAATATTCCATTGCATTTCAATTTATATTATGTCAAATCTAATTACGATGCCCAGAGAATTGTAACGTAATTATTATTTTGCACCAAACACAGTTAACTGTCAAATGAATTCATTGGCTTGCTTAAATTTCGTTATACATTGGTTAAATTAACTTATTTGCTGTGGTCATAATTTCGGTTTCAGTAATAAATACATTTCGGTAAATAATGATATTGATATAAAACAGAAATATTAAAAACCCAGCGACAACAACAGCAAAAACACAACACCTATAACGCCACTCATTGAATTTGCAATTAGTTGGCCCGCATGTACGTGTATGTGTGTGTGTATGGAAATAAATGTATTTTAATGAGAAAATTTGTATATTTGTTTTAATTACACATTAAATTAATATTATTAACATACATTTGGTGTAAAAATTGCATTAATGTAAACAATGGCAAAAACCCAATATGACAGCAAAAATATTTTCGCTAATTTACTGAGCGCCAATACAACACAATACCATTAATTTTAATTTAATAATTGATGGTTGTATTTGTGTAATTATACAATAAATAAAGGAAATGAATTGTTATGACAGCGTGACATCAAAGGTAGTCGTGATGGAAATGATTATGGGTGCTTGTGTATGTGTCATAGTAATAATCTATATGTACAGTTACATATAATATAAAATTTAATTTAATATTACTTTAATATTACGAAATTTGGCACAGAGCACTAAATTAGGTCCAGAATGATGTGTGCCAAGTATCGAGAAAATCGGTT
>NW_026874824.1:0-16858 GCF_032173495.1 Musca vetustissima
TGATCCGATCTGGATGAAATTTGGCACAGGTCACTTAATTGGCCCAAGGACGAACGCTATTGAAATTGGAGAAAATCGGTCCACGTTTAGGCATAGCTCCCATATAAGGGTACCCCCCCAATTTTCGGTATTTTGGGGTTCTTGAGCGCGTTTTTCAACCGAATACGCTGAAATTTGGTACATTGGGTTCATATTGGGTACTAAATGTCCCCACAAAAAATTATAAATATAGGTCCATTTTTTCGGGTAGTCCTTATATAAAGGTACCCCCAGTTTTCGGTATTTTGGGGTTCTTGGGCTCATTTTATAACTGAATTCTCTGAAATTTTGTACATTCGGTTCTTATTGTGTACCAAATTATTCCACTAAAAATTATAAATATAGTTCCAGTTTTTCTGGTAGTCCCCATATAACGGTACTCCCAAATTTTTGGTATTTTGGGGGTTCTGATCGTATTTTTATACCGAATTGACTTTAATTTAGTACATCGAGTTATTATTAGGTAGCAAATATCTCCACTAAAAATAATAAATATAGGTCCACTTTTTCGGGTAGCCCCCATATAAGGGTACCCCCCAATTTTCGGTATTTTGCGGTTCTTGAACACGTTTTTCAACCAAATTCTTTGTAATTTTGTTTTTTGTAGTCGTATATGGTAATAAACCTCCCTCCTAAAAATTACTAATATTCGCCTCCTTTTAGGGGTGGTCCCCTTATAACCACCTTTTTATACCCTTCAGCGCACTGCGGTACAGGGTATTGTGTCGTTGTGCATATGTATGTAACAGGCAAAAATAATCGAGATAGACCCATGGTTCCTTTTGTGAATACGCATAGAATCACTTTCTGAGTCGATATATGCATGTCCGTCCGTCCATGTTTTTTTATTAACAAAGTACAGATCGCATTTATGATCCGATTTGTATGAAATTTGGCATAGTTTCGTCCGATTTCATGTAAATAGTGCACCAAACTCCCAATGCACAGAGTACTGAATTAGGTCCCGACTGATGTATGAGAAATTTTGTTGGAATCGGTTCAGATTTATATCTAAATATGCTATAGGGGAGACTGGGGCACCTTCGGCAATCGCGTTTTCAATATGAAGCTCTCACCGTACATCTCTAGTTTCGATACATAAGTATCGAATATCGATATAAATAACTGACACAAATTTTGAAATTTCTAGCTAATAAGCTTATTTAGGGGTTTTATTTAGGGGTTTTTTTTATGGGTTTTTGTATTTTTATAAATGTTTATGTAATTTTTCAATTCCATTTCGTAAGTATTTCGTGTACAAAACTTTTTAAATTTTTAAGACAATATTATTAAAAAGTGGTTAACTACGATGTGTATTATTATAGAAATATTTAAAAATATAATATTTTTACAAAACTGATCGAAAAAAATGAAAAAAACTATAAAAAGTACATTCGGGGTACATTCGGCATTTTAAAGTGGGGCACATTCGGCCATATACAGATTGTGCAATATTATTTCCTTAAAATGTTTTTGAGTTTGTCTTTAAAATTAATCCTTTAATATGGTTCGAAATTGCATATGTAAGATCAAACGTGCTTGTATTGACGAAATTGCGATAGAAAACCTCTATTTCTGATGCTGTGTGCCACCTTGAGATGTAAACGTCCGCCGCTAGAAAATAAAGCCCTACAATTCAAACATTGTGTGGCGTATTAAAACCAAATAGAGCCTTTATAGGATCAGAATTTCAACCAGGCTGCTAGCGATGACAATTACCCGGCTATGACTATGGTGCCGAATGTGCCCCATCAAATGCCGAAGCTACCCCGGGTTGGGGCACATTCGGCGAATTTGACTTTTTTTACAAAACTGTAAAATTTTTTAACTAATACTATTTTTTTATATATTTTTGGTACTATTTTTTATAATTAAGTGTCAGAGGACAATAATCAGCCATAAAGTTGTTATATATGTTGAATAAGTACTGAGATATAGAGCTCTAAAAAAAAGTGCCGAAGTGGCCCCAGTCTCCCCTATATAGTTTCGTCCGATTTTATGTAAATGTAAATTTTGCACCGCGTACTAAATTAGGTCATTGATGAATGCGAAGTTTTGTTGAAATCGGTTCAGATTTAGATATAGCTCCCATATATAGTTTCGTCCGATTTAAGGTAAATTGTGCACCAAACTCCCAATATTGGTCCGATTGAAGCAAAATTTTGCACAGAGTACTGAATTAGGTCCCGACTGATGTATGCGAAATGGCTATATCTACAGGATATTGTAGATATTAACATGTCTTGCATGTACCCATAGTGGTGAAGGGTATCATATAGTCGACCCCGTCCGACTTTTGAACTTTCCTTACTGGTTTTTGACTTGAGTTTTGCATTAAATAAATAAATAAACTCGTATATACTCAATGCAACTGCAATTAATGGCAAATTTGAAATTAATAGTGCAAAAACGTTTTTTTAAACAAACAAGAAATTAATTAATTTTTTATTATAAAAAAATTATAAAATTGCTACATATAAAATAGTCAGTATAGTTATTAAGGGAAATAAAAAATTTATTTAAAAATTAAAAGAATAATTCGTGTTTTTTGAGAAATTTATAAAATATTATGTATAACATAACAGAAATAAAAATAAATTAAAACTTAAAAAATAATTCATGTTTTATGAAAAAATTTATAAAATATTATGTATAACATAACAGATCACAAGAATTTTTTTATTATAGTGTACAAATGTACTTTTTGTTTAGCTTGGTAATTTATATTTGGGAAATTTTATTATAATAAACAGCCAAAATACATATTAGTCATTATAGTTTTTTTTATAATAGTGTAAAAATAAAAGGCTGTCAAAAGTTTTTGGCCCGATTCTATTCAGTTGAACTACTTCTCTGCCATATCTTTCAACTTATTTCCATGAAGTTTCTGGTTCTTGTAATGTAGCCTCTGTTAGTAATCCAGAAAAAAAAATTGGATGTCGAATTTTGCAGCTGGTGATGGGACGGCAGAGATAGAACTATTTGAAATATTTTCAAAACTGCTACTAGAGGCCAAGGCAGGGCTTGATGGTCCATTGGAATTTGCACATGCAACAATATCCGACTGCATTTGTGATGACTGAGTAGTTGTTGTATTTGGACTATTGTCTGAATTATTAATGCAGGCAACGCAAAATTGTTTTATTTGGTTAATGTCATTTTCTTGCAAACTTGCGGCAGGAGGATAAAGAAAAAATGCTCCCTTGTGCCATATACTTAGGTTTTTTACCCAAATATCTTCAATATTAACAAAAATATTCTCTTTTAAAGCTATAATGGCAGGAAAGTCTATGCCATTGGGTGCACAAATGCCTTTGATTTTATAAATTGATGGCAAAACAAAACACAGGGAAGGGGAGCTGCATAGCTGTAGTTTTTTGAAAATGATTTCAAAATCATTACAAAGTTCAACAAGAACCTTCATTGTAGAAATATTTATATCATGAAGTCGTTGGCTACCACCACTTTCTGCAAGCACTTCGTTGATATATATCCAATTGTCGCTAATTGATTTTAACATGCTATGGTTGGAATTCCAACGTGTTGGTCATGGACTTTTTAATGATGTAGGCAACTTGTGCTGCAAATTAGCTTTCTTAAAATATTTAACTAATTTTGCGCATGCCTTTAATAATTCTTTGAGTTCTGGAGCATCTTCGAAAGACTTTTCAAAAACATTTGAAAATAGATGACTGCTACAGTTCAGTCGTGTGTTTTGTTCCAGGGCTTTCAATATGTTTGATCCTCTGTCAGTTACAAACTTTATTGGTCCCAGATCTTGCACACCAAACTCATTAACCCTTTCTGTGTTTTTGTCGAATATATTCGACATTTAAAAGTACTCTCTTTCTTTGCGATTTTTCGGATATCCTATGTACCTGTGCTATTGATGTTTTTGCTGAAAGGCAGACTAAACTGTCCGAGGGTTAAAATTAAAATTGCTATTCTTCTTCAATTCTATGCCTTTATATGATTTTAAATACAAAATTTTAGATTTTTATTCCGACAAAATTTTTTCTGACACTGAAAGGGTTAAATAAAGATTTAAGTTTTCTTAATAGATTGTCTCCGGTTGATCTTTGGAAATCCATCGATTTCATACCTAAAACCATCTTCACATAGTCGCACAACTTCTACACCTTTTTTTGTTTCTTCAGCCGTCTTTTGGATATTCCGCGATATTGTTCTTTGGCTGGGAAGCAAATCTTTAATGTCAATATTTTCCCCATATTTAGCACCAAGATTTATGAAATGCTGTACTAGCTTTTCAAATCCGGATCCATTGACAGCTGAAAAAGGTCTACAGTCTTCAACTGCCCATGTTGCACATACATCAACGACAGACAGATTTTTCTTGTGCCGTTATAGTTT
Organism: Musca vetustissima; assembly: GCF_032173495.1. Lineage (NCBI taxonomy): Eukaryota > Metazoa > Arthropoda > Insecta > Diptera > Muscidae > Musca > Musca vetustissima. Next base: position 4,411 of record NW_026874824.1, read on the forward strand.
TTAAAATGGTCGACTGCTTCAGCACTTGGCAACATTTATGCCTAAGTAGATTTGACGTTTTATGACCATATAGTTTACATATTTTGTGGCATGTGCGGCAGTACACAAAACCATCCACAATTGTTCCATCTTCTTTTACTATTTGAAGAAACACATTCCAAATTAAGCTCCTTCCTTTGTGCTTGTCGTTTAAGGTGTAAATTTTTTGAGCAATTTTTCCCCAATAGTGGTTTGATCCTCCGACATTTCGTAAAATCTATTATTTTTTACTTACACATCGAAATTATTTGACCTTTTATGATATACTTACTTGAAAATAATTTCTTATTATTAAAAATTTGGTTATCACTATAGCTGTATTTAATTTATAATTAGATGTTTACTCTTCTTCATACGTGTGAAAACTGAATTGTCATAGTTCATTCTAAAATTAAATGATCATAAAAAAACAAACTTCACACATAGAGTAGTACCGTTATGATGCGGTGCACCACATTGAGTCGATTGACTTTGTTTCTTTTGCGTTGTTTGCATTGATTTATGCATTGTTTATGTTCTCCCGCACTCGCATGCATAAAAACACACTGAACGAAGCCGACGACAGCAGAGAGTGTTTATACGAAGATATGATGTGAATGGAAAACAATCGGTAAAGTGAGAGTCAACAATGGCAGTATTTTCTCGAATGACCGAGTGTTGAATATACTATACCGCATCATTTGTAGTTGCGTGAAGTATTGCTATCGCTTTATTTTATGTATAACGCAAGTCAAAAAAAAGCTACCGCATGTCCATCTCTAGTTTAGATATAGATAAATATCACACATTTAAGTTCGTTCAATTTCATGTCAATGTTCCCTGAAAAATGCGCCGTCTGTAGAATATACTCAAAGTGGTGAAGAGTATCATATAGTTGGCCCAGTCCGACTTTACTACTTTCCTTACTGCTTTATTAAAACTTCATGGTTATTACCTCTGGCGGAATAAAAAATATATAACAAAATTAGTTTTTTCTTTATTACAGATTTTATCTACATGAATTAAATACTTTTACAAACCAATAACATCATTTAGAACTAAAACAAAAACTAATTTCCTCTACAACTGACCATCAGGATTACACCTTTCGCCCAAAACACATTGAATTGTTCGAAATCACTTTATCTTTGATCGACCACAGGAAAAAGTTTATTTTCGTAGATTTTATTTATAAAACTGACCAACATCATTTGATGGAGGCGACTGACCACCACTGACCTCTACCGCCAGGTTAAGATGAGAAAAGTATTTGACAGACTTTTTTCGGTTTGGCCCAGCACGACAAAACCACAATGTGGTTCCGAAATGTTTTTAATTGACTATTCACTGGAACCAGCAATCTAGTAGATGTACAATAGAACATTTGTAAAATGGGATTAGTCAGCTGGTGGGGATAGAGGTCAATACTCTTACATACGTGTATTGAATGTTTATCAACATAATAGGTTAGAAACTATCAAAATGATTGTCTTATTATTACCACAATACAACAAGAATTATTTATTATTCAAAACAAATAAATTTTCAAAATACAATAAGTTTTTACAGTTTTGTTTAAAACACAAAAGTTTGTGATTATTCTTTTTTGTGTGGAGGATTTCTTTCAAATCCCGTAGAAAACAAATTACAACTGTATTTTGTTCTTTTTCACATTTTAACAATTTCGACTTTTGTATTCTGCTCCGACCCAATCAATTCAAATCCCTTATTGTATTTATTAAATGTTTTAACAAACATCTTAGGAGGAGATTTACGATTTTATAACGTTTGCTTGCTATTAAATATGTATATGAGAATATGCACTGAGAAAAAATATATAAAATTGCAAAAAATCGCCATTCACAGGTGACTATTATTTCTTATTATCGTCTATAAATTGAATTATCGTTAAATATTGACCCGCACCCCAAGGTTGTGGATTCAACGAATATGGATGATCGTACCTCTCGATCCAGTTAAACACGTATGGACTCCGCGACTAAAAAATAAAACAGAAAAACCAGTAAGGAAAGTAGTAAAGTCCGACTATATGATACCCTTCACCACTATGGGTACATTAAACAGCATTATTAACATGAAATTGGATAAAATAAAATATGTGATATTTATCTAAATGTGAATCGGACTAGGTCTATCCATAAACATGTTATTGGGACAAAAGTATGAAAATCGACTTCAAACAAATATCAATGGGTCATCCGTTGGGCTATGTCTGTAATTCTAGAAAACGTAACTACGTTATTCTAGGCTCAATTTTGTACCTTGTGCAAAATTTGATGTCAATCTGACAAACATTAGGAGTTTGATGTACAATTTACTTAAAATCGGACGAAAATATATATGGAAGCTATACCCGAATATGAAACGATTTCAACAAAACTTGTCACAGGTAAAGTTATACTAATTTCGGTACGTTTAGTTCCTATCAGCCATATATTGGTTTCTTGGTGCGTCAATTACTTCATATCAGCTATATCTAAATCTCAACCGATTTTTACGAAACTTGGCACACAAAATTCTGGACTAAATTCAGTACGTTATGCAACATAAGAACTTTTGCACATTATTTAAATTAAATTGGAAGAAAAAATATATATCTAGATCTGAACCGATTTTCAGACATCGCTCTAGGCTCAATTCAATACGTCATGCCAAATTTCCTGCAAATGGGAAGATATATAGGGACTTTTGTGCACCATTTACATGAAATCGGACGAAATTATATATGGAAGCTATATCTGGGCCGACTTTCATGAAACTTGGCAGACATCATTCTAGGCTCAATTCAGAACGTTATGCCAAATTTCGTTCAAATCCAAAGATATATATATATATATATATATATATGGGAGCTATATCTAAATCTGAATCCGATCATTCTGGACCTAATTCAGTACTTTGTGCCAAATTTTGGTGCCCCATTTACCTTAAATCGGACGAAACTATATATGGGAGCTATATCTAAATCTGAACCGATTTTCTCCAAACTTGGCACCGATTTTCTCGAAACTTGGCACACATCATTCTGGACCTAATTCAGTACTCTGTGCCAAATTTTGGTGCCCCATTTACCTTAAATCGGACGAAACTATATATGGGAGCTATATCTAAATCCCGAACCCATTTTCTTCAAACTTGGCACCGATTTTCTCGAAACTTGGCACACATCATTCTGGACCTAATTCAGTACTCTGTGTCAAATTTTGGTGCCCCATTTACCTTAAATCGGACGAAACTATATATGGGAGCTATATCTAAATCTGAACCGATTTTCTCAAAACTTGGCACACATCATCAGTGTTGCCAATTTAGCACTTTTCGTGCTAGATTTAGCACTTTTAAAACTCGTTTAGCACCAAAAAAATCGATCTAGCACCTAGCACTTTTTTTAGCATTTTTAATTTGTTCCAAGTTTTTTTTTACAAATTTTAGTATCGCTCCAAACAATTTTCGTTTTTCGATTTCACATTAGCACATTGAAGTTTCTGTATGTTTCACATGGTGGGTTTGAATTTCCAATGTTTTTTCCAATGAACGGAGCAGTACAGTCGGACGATACCCTACGAATGATACCCTACGAAACTACCACAAGACTTAAATTTTCTGCGAAACTAATTGCCGTGTCGGTGAAAAATTCTGCGTGGTATCAACCTCCTGGGTTATAATAATACTACAATACCATAACATAAAAAGTAAAAACTTTTTTAACCTCCACCATGAGGATGTCAATCAAAATATCTAAAATTAATGGGGGCTCCTAGGTGAAAATTCATGTTATGATAGAACCCTGAACATACCGAAAAATAGGTGGTAAACAGATATTGAAAATTTCCAAACATCTAATGGTGGGGCTACCGTTATATGGGTTTATAATAAAACAGAGATCAATATTGATATTTCTGGTAGTGAGAAATAGTACGGAAATGTGCTATACAATGTGAACCCAAAATACAAAATTACAGCCAATTTAATTTAAAAACGGGTCAAAAAGTTTTATATTTGGCAGGTATAAAGCCGGACATGCGAAAATCGACATAGAGTTTTATTCTGATCAAGAATATATATGTAAAACTTTGTGGTGTCTCCCGTGAATATTTCGATGTGTTGCAAACGGAATGACAAATTTAATATAGACTCCACCTTATGGTGGAGGGTATAAAAACACTGTGAACAATTTGGGGTATATAAACGAATATAATTTAAATAAATGTAAAGTCAGCTTTACTTCTCTTGACAAGAAAAAATGTAATGGAATGTTTTTTTTTTAAATTTACTGCTAAGGTCTTGGTTCATTTAATTAAAAAAAATTGACAGATCATTATTTAAGCAGCCATGCTTTTTCGTTGAGTAGATTTCCCGTATTTATTGGTTTATCGGTGTTCGGGTTACAAAGGTGGCATCTAAAAAAAAAAAACAAAACTATAGATGTGGCACTTCACCATAACCGGAACTTTATGCAAAATTGCATAGATATCATCTAGTGTAATAATGGTAATTCTAAAAATTATTAGAATACGTAGACTCCTGTAAATATTTACGTATAGCTCCCACACCTGGTCTTTGTCCTTCTACAATAAATGTATACGGCATAGAATACAAATTTTGTATTTTTCGGACAAAAGTCTTGGTCAATTTGAATCGCTCAATATACTTATTCATTAGCGTTTCCCTATGTACAATTTTGTGACCTCTAGAAATACCAGAAAAACATATAAACAGATTTGGGTTGACTTCAACAGCCAAATATTGACCGATTTTCCCAAACACAATAAGTGTCTTCACTAGCCAGAACAGGATATGCAAAATATCGTGACAAGTTTTTACTAAAATGTGAGTCCAGGACCAATATTTTGAGACGTTTTAAGCTGTTGGAGCACTTATAACATCCCCACAAAATAGCTGCTAATTTTAATTTTAAGAAATAAAGATGTCATTATAAAATATAATCAAATTTCTTTATATTTAGTTTTAGCACTTTTTTCTGGCACTTTTCTAAAATTTCTAGCATATTTTCTTTCTAGCATATTTTTCAACAAAATCTAGCACTTTTTCTCTATCAAGTTTTGGCAACATTGCACATCATTCTGGAAATAATTCAGTACACTATGCAAAACTTGAACAAATTGAAAGATTTTCAGGGACTTTGGTGCACCATTTACCAAAAATCGGGCGAAACTATATATGGGAGCTATATCTAAATCTGAACCGATTTTCTCGAAACTTGGCACACATCATTCTGGACATAATTCAGTACGCTATGCCAAAATTCGTGCAAATCGAAAGATTTTCAGAGACTTTGGTGCACCATTTACCAAAAATCGGACAAAAATATATATGGGAGCTATATCTAAATCTGAACCGATTTTTTTCTCAATTTCAATAGGATTCGTCCTTGGGCCAACTAAATGAGCTGTACCAAATTTCAGTTAAATCGGAATAAAAATGCGACCTGTACTTTGTTTACAATTTAACATCAACAGACAGACGGACGGACGGATGGACATGCTTAAATCGACTTAGAAAGTGATTCTATGAATATTCTCAAAAGGAACCATGTGTCTATCTCGTTTAGTTTTGCCTGTTACAAACATATGCACAAAGACATAATACCCTGTACCACAGTGTGGTGAAGGGTATAAATAGAAGGAACTCTGTTGGGGTACAGGGCCTAAATTACCCAGTATAGGCGAATGTTCTTGATCTGTCTGCCGACTAATTCTCACTACAATGAAAAACAATATGGAAATATAATAAAGTCGTTTTCTGCTCGCGAGTCTACAGATACTGGGAAACCCAAACCGAACAACCGGATTTTATGAAAGAATAAAATGTCAGAACATGGGTAAGAAGTCGAGATATAAGGTGATCGACGAAAATAATGCGTTCGGCAAGCTGGGATGCACAAAGAAGTGAAAATACGGCCAACACTTAAGTTAGTAGATAGCATTGGTGAAATAAACGCAGGAAGAAGGGCTTTCCCCAATTACAGAAGGAAACTAACTCACGCCAGAAATCTAAGGTCTTAAAGACAAGAGACTGTCAGTAAAGAAGTGGGAAGAATTCCACAGACAAAAAAACGAAAAAGGCACTAAGATTTTGGTAGATTTAGACAAGTCTTCCATATCATATCTGATGAAGCCTAATGGTACGCCAATGCGAAAGCGATGATTTGAGACAATGTCCTCGAAAGGACATCGCGGAAGAAATTGCCAGCTAGAATAGTGTGTCACCGACTTCCAAAAAGACCATATACCGGATAGCAATTGACTGAATCTCCACCGGAGTGAGACGACAACAGTTGCTCTGAAGGCACAAATAATCGAAAGAGAGAAAGAGGCCTGCCCAAATAATTATTTATTATCGAGTGTATAATGAACGTATTGACTCTATTGCGACATACCATAACTGTTACACCCGTCATCATTCAAATCCGTATGGTTCGGATTCCTATAACCCAAAATAAAACATGTTACTAGAACTTAAATGCGGTGGTAGCTTTAAGAACTTAAATGCCATGGTAGCTTAAAATTTTCACAAAATTTGTTCTCGTTTAAATTCCTACAACTAATTTCTCTCGGTGTACGAATTTATATATAATAATATCTTATTGGCAAAATATCCTTCAGCCGTTGCTTTACTTCTTTTCAAAATGTTGTTACAGTTAGATATTGATTTGTGATTGCAACATTGTTGTTGCAATTTTTTTCCGTCTAGAAAAAAATTTCTTGGTGATTACTTTTGGAGTTCGTTAGGATTTAACAACAACACTTGTTCACAATCATACGAATGATGAAAGAAACTATGAAACTATGATTTTTTCGCTGAACACAAGATATACAGAAAATAAGCTACTTAGAAATATTAAAGAAAAACGTATTTAAAATTTAAGCTTAATAATACCTTGAATGCTATAAACTTCCGAATTCAGGGTTTAAAAACAAAATATTTATGTTAAGAAAAGTCTGAAAATTGTATTAGAAGCTAAGGTCACTGGATCCATACAGCACTGATATATAATATTTAAAAATAATCATGTTCGTACAATTTTTCATAACTTTAAAAATCATTTGGACAAAATACTCTTTTCTTGAATCTATCAGAATATACTATTGATCAAAACTTTTCAACTCTTCCTTTAGAATTAAAAAAAAAATACCAGTTTACCAGGCAAAAGGCACACTATTAGTTTTAAATTTAATTAATAAAATAATTGCTTTCTAGAATTTTATTAGTTAACCCATTTTTCATTCCACCTAACAAACATGTTAATACAAACGTCTTTGCCTAGAAGCTATCAACCACTCTACATTGTTTGTTCTTCATTCTTTCAATCATTCGTTGTTTCACGGAATACCACCTTTGGCTTGTTTCCAGTTTGATTTGTTATTGTTGTGCTATGTGTTCCAGTTTTTGTTGCCTTTTGGTGTTAGAATCCATGTTTCTGGTTCTTGTTTTCTTCGTTTTCACTTTTATTCCAGCACCGATAGTTGCTGCTGTTACCAATGTTTATTCTATGTGTGTAGATATGTATGTATGCCATTGTTTAGATGTTTTCGCTTTTCCTACCCTACCTCAACATTAGCTCACTGACAACAAATAAAAAGAAGTTGCTGATTGCTGGTGAAGATGATGATGACTTTTACTTTCTTCTTTCACTTGCTAAAAGAGCTCAATGGCTTGGATGGTATTTAAAACTTTTCCTTAAACGTTTTTTTTTTTTTTTTTTGGTTTGTGGTTCTTTAGAAAGGGACTACATAATGTAAATGGTTTAGACGAACTGAGGTAGAAAATTCGATGTAGCAGGGAGTCTTTCATAGATGAGCTGAAGGCCAGGGATTCTTTCATAGACGAGATGAAAGCAGTCTTCTATAGATTACCTGAAAGATTATCTTTCTTTAAAGACTACCTCCTTCAAGACTCCATTCAGCTCGTCTATGAGAACGCTGAAAGGAGTCTTTAATATATTAGCTGAAGGGAGTCCTTAAACACAAGCTGAGTCTTTCATAGATAAACTGATTGGAGTCTTTACAGATGAGCTATTATAGTATTATAGTATTCTTATAGAAGGACAGTAAGCCTTCTTATAAATGGGTAGCGACCCATTATTAATGGACAGTAGGCGTTCTTAAAGAAAGGCAATAGATATTCATATAGGGGCACAGTAGGCTTTCATAAAGGAGGTCAGTAGACTTCTTGTACAAGAGTGGTAGAACTTCTTATAGAAGAGCAGTAGGGGTTCATATAGAAGGACATCAGGCGTTCTTATATAATGACAGTAGGCTATAGGGACACTAGTCTGTCTTATATAGAGAGATATGAGGATACAAATTTCCCCATGTTCTGGGTATGTTGAAGTTACTACCCCAGTTTTCCAACCTGAATCTTTGTAATTTTGAACAGTAACTTTTGTTACAAAATTCTTTATTTTTTCTTTATTTTATTTTAATGTCTCCATTTAAACTATTTAAATAGCAATTTTAAATTCTAATCTAAAATCTTTAGTTGTTAAAATTGTATTCGGTATTAACCCCTCTCTTTCAATTTTCCTGATATTCTGCAAACCCCCAAAATTATCTGGAAATTTGTATCCTCTTACTATTTTTATTCTTCGTAATAATTTCTCTTGGTATTTTTCTTTCCTGGCCTAGCAAAGAACAGATTTTATTTGTCAAAGTTTTTTTGTTTGTATTATCTTTAAGTAGAACAAAAAAAAGTGAATATATATATATATATATATATATATATATATTATATGGTTCGAATCAAGCAAAAACAGCTGTTCACCCTTCAATAAAATGCTAGATGAAACAATAACAAAGACTAAAAGGAAAAGAAATGGAAACATGAGGAAAAGTGTTTTTTTCTTTGTTGTTTGTTATTACTATTTGTCTACCACAAACAACAACAATTGAATATATTTTTGAACAAAGCAAGTATAACAATTTAAACAACAATAGTAATAATAACAGATTTTCATACTTTTTGGTTTGAGTATCAAATTGTTGTTGCTTTTGTTCCAATTCTTGCAGAAGTTTGACATTGAGGCTTTCTGTGTTATAATGGAACTTACCTAAAAAGAGAGAAAACCAACGTGGATTAGTAGCATTTTAATATATGCGGAAAATAATTGGAAAATTATCAAATTAAACTGTTAGGGGATTTGTCTTTATTTTTGTAGATAAATAACTCAGATTATACAACGTTGGCTAGGGGTGTTTTTCCACAACTATTGAATGTGATGGTCTATATTATAGTTATATTTTTTCCATAATAATAATTCTACTTACCATTATGGCTGGAAGATTTTTTAAACATTAAAAGGATCCCATTAACGTTGGAGGACATTTTTCTATAGGAAATAATTTAGAACTAAGATTATTTTTATGATTTTAGTTATATTTCTCTCATGTGGGGTTTATTGGTAGAACATGCAGTGGAAAGTAAAGCCAGGCGTTTCACCCTTGATTAGGCAGGCATATCATACCCTTAAACACACTGTGGTACAGGGTATTATGTATTAGGTTGGTGCGTATGAAATGTCGGATTTTTAAGTTATTGTATTGTACAAAACTGCATATCTTTCTTCAAAAGCTGTTTATTCAATCGAAGTATGCTCCATTCGCTTCAATACACTTCCCCCCACAAGATTTTAAACTGTAGATGTCTGTCTTTAAAAAATGTTGGTCTTTAGAATTAATAAGCTCTGATATCGAGTTTTTAGACTGTCTTCATTTTCATAGTGCTTGGAAAAATTAAAATCGGTCGGCGAGAGATCCGGTGAGTAAGGTGGATGCTGCAAAACTTCCTATTCCAGTTCGTTCAGTTTCGCAATTGTTTTGTGCGATGTATGCGGCCGAGCGTTGTTGTGAAGCAGTAGTAGGCCATACCGAATCTACGAAAACCTATTTTGCTGAAATGAGTCTCTGGCAATGGACACTACGACTATCAATGAGGTTATGCCAAAGGCAAAGGGAGGCAAGCGTCGGCATGTAAAGAGAATCTGACATTTTATAATGAACAAACTTAAAATTTTTGTGAATATTTTTGTAGCAGGCAAAAGGAAACTAGATAGACATATGGTCCTATTTGAGAACCTATGCATAGAATCGCTTTCTGAGTCTATTTATGCATGTCCGTCTGTCCATGTTAAATTTTAAACAATCAGGTCGGATTTATGCTCCGAAGTAGATGTAATTTGAACAGCTCATTTATTTGGCCCAAGAACGAACCCTATTGAATATGGAAAAATCTATTCAGATTTAGATATAGCTCCCATTTTCGTCCGATTTTATGGTGGAATGGAATGGTGCACCAAAGTCCATATATGTATATATTTCTATTTGCACGAAATTTGGCACAGCGCACTGCTTTGAGTCTAAAATGATGTGTGATAAGTTCCGTGAAAATCTGTTCAGATTTAGATGTAGCTCCTGTATATATTTTCGTTCGATTTTATGTAAATAGCGTACTGAATTGAGTCTAGAATGATGTGTACCAAGTTCCGTGATAATCGATAAAAAAATCCGATATTGGGACGGGATCTTCATATGGATGGTGCATCAAAATTAAATAAATCCGAATATGAGGCGAAACATTTATAGGTGGCTATATCAAAACTGGGACAAATATAGACAATTTTCTTCAAAAATATGTTTTACTCTCCGTTGTCTCGGAATGCCAAATTATAGCCACTTCGGTGAGAAAATGCGATTTCAACTGAGTTACGGAAATTTATGAATCTGATTCAAATTGTATGAAAGGGAAGTGGTCAAAAAACTGCTAAAACCTAAAACAGATATTTGTATACTAGATCTGATAAAAAATAACCACTCACAATATTTTCATCGGTGTCTTCAGTTTTAGGAGGAGGAAAATGTCAGTGGTAGCCAAGTCTAGTGGATATGTTGGTTGAGACATGATAATGGGGTTGGTTATGGTCAAAAATTCACGGACAAGCATCGATGTTATAATGGTGCATAATCCATGATTATGGTTTCCACATTTCTGTGCTTTTCTGGCGGATTGCTTTACGTAACATCCCGATGCACCTCGCCATTGCATTCAAGGAACCGTAAACAACCTTCGCTGTACGCGAAAGATTTTCTATATAACCAAAATAAACACACCATAACAATATCTGTAGTATAGTATCCTGCTTTATACTAATTCGTTTGGATACTAGCATCTTAACAACAAACTATTGCTGAGATCCGGATAATTATACGATAAAAATTTGTCACGTATATACCATTAACAAATGTAGCTTTTAACCTTTTCTGCTCGTTTTGTTATTTCCATTTCAGTGGATTACAATCACTGATCTTGATATTCAGATTTCCTCCTTAAGGCTAATCACCATAACCATCCAGGCAACCGAGTAAAAACCTCAAACCAGCATGGAGATGAAACAAAAACATAAACTATTCATTGATTGTGATCTCCGACAAAAAGCCAAGAAAATAAATGGGAAAAAATTCATGCAGAAAATTTGAAAGTGGTGATTGTAAATGTCAAAGACAAACGGCCGGATATATGTGTGCAAAAAGCTTCAGACGTAAAAAATCTCCATGAAAAAACTCGGCTTCATACCCGAGTGTTTATTAAAACGGAAGGGTGATGAACATTTCCGGGAAAGAACGAAAAAATCAATCGTTAAAAAGAAATTGCCAATACTTTTGTACAGCATTTTTTGTTTCCACACATTGTTGCCCTTGGCCGCTTCAGGCAATTTGAAACATAGGGTCGGATATAGGTTATTTGAGCGTGTGTGTTCAGCCATATGTTTCAATGTTCTGGTCTGAAAGTCGATTTTTCGCAATGATGATTGCTTTTTGGCTTTCGAACAAAGCAACAAAAAAATAAAACGGGCCAATGATAGACACTTCCTTCTGCCTTTTTATCATTTGCCACTTTTTTACACATACACAGGTCTACAATGTTATAATGTTCCACACGTTTTTGTACTTTCACACAACAACTGGGAATGTTGCAATGTAACAGTTTGTTGCCTGTGATGCCTTTACTCGCTGGAGGTATGATTCCTGTGACTGCCCTGCAAATGTGGCTTTGTTTATTTATTTTTTTTCGGTCGGATAACCTCCACCACTACCACAAACAAAACTATAGGAAGATTCTCATAGCAAAAGTGTAGTTTGGAAAACGTGGCTCTTTATTACAAAAACCTGCACTCCCATTACCCCTACCTCAAAAAATGATGACAATCAAAAGTGTCCTCAAAACAAAACCAAAAAATGTTTTTAATATAAAAGCTTAAAATCAGCAGCGGTAGGAGAGAACATTGCCCCCTCTCTACCAACCGAACTGAGAAAAGGATTCAAGCATGACAAGGTATATGAATTTCATTCATATCCCATCTGAATGTGTTGGCCATGGCAATGGGGGTGTCAAA
>NW_026874825.1:0-16746 GCF_032173495.1 Musca vetustissima
AATTAATATATGGGGAAATGGAAAAAACTAAATTATTATACTCTTCATACTATGTTGGAGGGTATAATAGCATCAACATGCTGAAAATGGGCTTTAGACAAATCGTTTGAATATGACATAGGACCAACAAAAAGAAACTTTGCCGAGCTCGGTATGGGGAGCCTATGGTAACACACCGACCTAAATTGAACTTTTTCTCGGCAGCATAATCTGTTTCTCACTAAGAATCATCAATGCTAAATTAAGAACTCTTTGAAAACTCCTTCAACATGTTTACAATGGGCTGTTATCGTTATATGTGGATTGGAACAAAACCTGAATCGAATCTTCAAATTTTTAATAGGTATTCTATAGATATGAGTTCTGTTATAAGTCTTCTATAGCCGCATTTTTTATACAAAAGTGGTTGTAGTTTCACATTCCGAGCTCTTGGAAGGGGTAAACATCTCCTTAATATAGCTCCAAATGTTGTCATTGGCTTAGCGTAAATTTCAGATAAAAGGAGCATTAACACGACCTATACTCTGCCAAGAACTCATGGTCCTGCATCATGAGTTCTTGCCAGAGTATAGCTCGTCCTTGTAATAAAAGAAAATGATATGCAAAGATTTCAAGTTTGTCTCAAATTGCTGTTTCATTGGAGTTCTACAGATAAAATAACGTTTAAAGAGTTTTTGTAGATGAAATCCTGTGAAGGGTAGTCTATATACAAAAAATATTCTCCTGGCTTTCAATTGAAATATTTTTTTTCACATTTCCTCTAGAGGCCTTGTATAGATGTAAGACATTCTGTTAGCCTTTTATTGACCCTCTATAGGGCCCCTACACACAGGACTTGCAAATATAGGGTACCTTCATCTAATGGTAGAAGATTGGTTAGGTCTATATAGGTTGGTCTTCTATAAGTAGAATACCTTCTACTGGCATCTAAGGTCTGCAGTAGTCTAACGTAAATACTGTAAAATTTAAAATACTTCGTTTCATTGGGAATGGCCTACTTTTAGTTTCTTTTTGCCTACATTAAAAAAACGAATTGTCGCAATTGTCATTTTTTCTTGACTTGTTTGTTGTTTGGCTGGTTGTAACAAGCCAGTTTGACAAATGTCCTTTTGTCAATGTTAGCGAAGTCTATAAAACATTCTTATCGCCGGTTTGTTGTAACAACTGATTAGCTTTTGTGTTCGTTTTTTTATTTTGTTTTGTTTTTGTCTCAGAAACTCAAGTGGCCATTCCACTAGCTATGAAGCAATACATAATATAATGTCCCCCTTTATGTTCGTTTGCGTTTTTTTGTTTGTTTCCAAAGTGTGCCACCCTAGTGCTTGCCGACTGTTTTTATGTCCTTTTCAGCGCCAAGTTATGCCAGTGGCGCTGTTATTGTTACTACTACCCAACTCTTTATCTGTACGAGTTTTTGATTGTTTAACATTTCTCATTTATTTGGTGTTTCGTTTTGTGAGTGTGTGTGTGTGTTGGACATATTATTTTTGTTTTCGTCACAGACTGGTGGTTGGTGTAGCTTTAAATTGTATATTTTTTATACCCTTCACCACACTGTGGTACAGGGTATTATGTCTTTGTGCATATGTTTGTAACAGGCAAAAGGAAACGAGATAGACACACGGTTCCTTTTGAAAATATGCATAGAATCACTTTTTAAGTCGATTTATGCATGTCCGTCCGTCTGTCCGTCTGTCTGTCCATGTTAAATTGTAAACAAAGTACAGGTCGCATTTATGATCCGAATTGGATGAAATTTGGCATAGGTCACATATTCGGCCTATGGACGAACCCTATTGAAATTGGGAAAAATCGGTTCAGATTTAGATATAGCTCCCATATATATTTAACCGATTTAATGTAAACGGTCCCTATATATCTTTCGATTTGCACGAAATTTGGTACAGCCTAATCATTTAGGTCTAGAATGATGTCTGCCAAGTTTCATGAAAATCGGTCCAGATTTAGATATAGCTCCCATATATAGTTTCGTCCGATTTCATGTAAATGGTGCACCAAAGTCCACATATATCTTTCGATTTGCACGAAATTTGGTACAGCCTAATCATTTAGGTCTAGAATGATGTCTGCCAAGTTTCGTGAAAATCGGTCCAGATTTAGATATAGCTCCCATATATAGTTTCGTCCGATTTCATGTAAATGGTGCTTCAAAAGTCCCTATATATCTTTCGATTTGCACCAATTTTGGCATAACGTACTGAATTGAGCCTAGAATAATGTCTGCCAAGTTTCGTGAAAATCGGTTCAGATTTAGATATAGCTCCCATATATAGCTCCCATATATAGTTTCGTCCGATTTCATGTAAATGGTGCACCAAAGTCCCTATATATCTTTCGATTTGCACGAAATTTGGCATAACGTACTGAATTGAGTCTAGAGTGATGTCTGCCAAGTTTTAAGAAAATCGGTTCAGATTTAGATATACCTCCCATATATAGTTTCGTCCGATTTCATGTAAATGGTTCCCCAAAGTCCCTATATGTCTTTCGATTGGCACGAATTTTGGCATATCGTACTGAATAAAGCCTAGAGTGATGTCTGCCAAGTTTCGAGAAAATCGATCTAAATTTAAATATAGCTTCCATGTATAGTTTCGTCCGATTCCATGTAAATGGTGCCCCAAAGTACCTATATATCTTTCGATTTGCACGAAATTTGGCATAACGTACTGAATTGATCCTAGAGTGATGTCTGCCGAGTTTTGAGAAAATCGGTTCAGATTTAGATATACCTCCCATATATAGTTTCCTCCGATTTCATGTAAATGGAAATATATATAGCTCCCATATATAGTTTCGTCCGATTTCATGTAAATGGTGCCCCAAAGTCCCTATATATCTTTCGATTTGCACGAAATTTGGCATATCGTACTGAATTAAGCCTAGAGTGATGTCTGCCAAGTTTTGAGAAAATCGGTTCAGATTTAGATATAGCTCCCATATATAGTTTCGTCCGATTTCATGTAAATGGTGCCCCAAATTCCCTATATATCCTTCGATTTGCACGAAATTTGGCATAACGTACTGAATTGAACCTAAAGTGATGTCTGCCAAGTTTCGAGAAAATCGGTCTATATAGCTCCCATATATATGTCATGTTAATAGTCCTGTTTAATATACCCATAGTGGTGAAGGGTATCATATAGTCGGCCCCGTCCGACTTTACTACTTTCCTTACTGGTTACTACTATTTTACATAAAAAAACAAGTTTACGTTCTTTTTTGTTATTATTTGCTAGAACAATGTTGGTGCTGAACGATAAACAGCCTGAATGCCGGTGCCATGAAATGATGGTATTTCCGTTTTTGAGTTGAGCTTTTTATTATTATTTGTTGTTCTCTTTTTTGGTAGGTTATCCAAATGCCAGGTTGTTTTCAATTCAATTTGCCATAACAAAACTTCAAGGTATTTATTTAAAAAAAGGAAATTTGTTTCAATGAATTAAAGGCGTAAGCCGAAGGTATGTAAGGGTGACTGAATTGCTGAATTCTAATAGTGACACAATAATACCAATTTTTGGTCAAAGAGATAGGTAATCATTGTTCCTATGTTCTGTGATATAATTCCATTTCTTTCTTATTGAAGATATTTAAAATCCCCCTTTACTCTGTTTACTCAAATTCCCATTAAGATTTCCCAATTTAACCCCTTTTTGCCATACTTTGGTAGACGAACCCATAAATAAATATTTCCATTCTCCTTTTGCTTTGCCTCTTCATTTTGCGGCAAAGTGTACTTAATTAATTTCCACAAATATTTACCAAGAACCCCTGGCCTGCACGGTAAGAGGGCAAACAGTAGTTTTTTGTTTCAATTTTTTTCATTTCATTATCTCTCTCCATCACTCAAAGTCACTCTTTACAAAATAGACTATTTTCCATTCAGGTTTTTTTCTTCTTCTTACTCTTATAGTAATGCCCAGTAGTTGTGTTTTTGTGTTTTTTTGTTCCGGCTTTTCTTTTCATGTTTGGTTTGTTTTTTGTATTTCCTTTGAATACTTGTGTTTATCCTTTTGCTAATTGACCCGATGGCCAGGATGAAGGAGAGCAACAACCGGGTCCTTAATTTAGCAATGTTCAATGTCAGTGTTATCTTTATCCTCTTCGACTTTTTTCCTATGTATTGCTAGTTATTTTTATCGTTGTAGTTTTCCTTTGAATTTTTGTAGTATCTTTTGAAGTGGGGATGATCTCTATGGGAGGGAGGTAGAGCGACCGAGCGAAGAGATAGGGGTACTTAGTGGATATGATGTTTATTTAAAAAAAAGTAATGAACGTTAATTATTTTTGTCCTCACAAAAAGGGGGAAAAACGTAAGAATGTTTGCATACACCTTAAAGTGTAAGGTGATAAGGGTTAAATGTCATATAGGTGAAGATGTTGTATATATACATAGATAATGATATTTTGAAGAAAAGAAATTAATATTTAAAATAATTACAGTTACGCTCTCAATGTTCCACTCCACCATAACGTGAAGAGCATAACAAATATACCACGCAGTTGGCAAGTGCTCGAAATGAAGACAAGGTATCTAAAATTAATTGGGGCTCATAGGGGAAAACTCATGTAGGACCTAAAATTCTCAAAATACCGGCTTGGGTCAATATTAATAATTTTTAGTGCGAAGGTGTGGTGGTACCGTTGTGAGAACCCAAAATACTAAATTACCGCCCATTTGATTGAAAAACGTGTCAAAAGTCACCGTAGTGTGAGGTATCATATTATGGGGGCTACCCTTAAATGTGTACAAAAATGTACCATATAATGAGAGCCCATAATACCAAATTACTGGCAATTCGGAGGAAAAACATGTCTAAAATCCCCAGAATACCGAATACTAGGAAGTACCCATATATGGGAGTTATCCTAATCTAAATATTAATAATACTGGGAAGTACCTTTATATGGAGAATATCCTGAAACTTGGGACAATATTAATAATTTTTGGTAAGTATACCGATTATTCGATGAGAAGCCAAAATACCAAATAACAGCCAGTTCCGTTGGAAAATGTGTCCAAAATAGCGAATTTTGGGGTTTATTGTTTATGGGTGCTACCCTGAATCTTGGTCCAATATTATAAATTTTTAGTGCGCATATGCTATACAATGAGAGACCAAAATACCAAATTACAGTCAATTCGTAGGAAATTCCTGTCCAAAATTACCAAAATTGTTAGTACGGAAATGTACTTTACATCAAAACGTGGACCAATATCAGATAATTTACAATAGGAAATATCCTAGGAATACTAGCAATATCTGTGCAAAATTTCAGAGATCTCTCATAAATATTGCGATCTCTATCGCAATTTCAACAGGCGCACGAGACAAACATTGCGTAAATCGACATTGAATTTCATTCTGGTCTAGACAACCTAACCTAAATATGTTAGAACAGAGTGTAAATAGGAATTCGAGGTTCTAGGAGAGTGAAAAAAGTCAGCAGAAAATTCCAACAAATGTTCGACATGTCTTGAAGGGTGACATAAAGGCCCTGGCCGTATTTAGGATTTTTTGCCCTAGGCGCATTTCCAACCGAAGTAACAGTAATTTCAACCTAACCTGCATGGGCCACTACATAAAGACCGCGGCCCTGTTGAAGATTTTTTATGGCTAGAACGGCACATTCCAATTGGAGTTTTTGAAATATGCAACATAAAAAGGTACGTTCTGTTTTGAGGTATTTTCAACCTCTTGGTGAGTAAAAAACGTATTAGCAGAAAATTGCCAATATTGGCCCATGTTTAGACCCCCATATAATTGTCCCGTTTTATGTTCTGTATTTTGAAGGTGCTAGACACTTTTCCAACCGAATGCAGCTGTAATTTTGCAGTCCGAGTTCTTATAGAAAATTGTCAATATAGGTCCATGCTTAGTTAGACCTTAATGTAATGTTCCCTTCCCACAGTTCTATATTTTGAAGCTGCTAGCCGAATTTTTTCCAACAAAGAAGATCCGTAATTTGTCAGTAGGTGGAAGAAACAGTTATATCTTTGTGTATATCTTTGTTGAAAACAGTTATATCGGATTCTGATTAGACATGGGTCACATAAAACGGTCCCGCTCCATTTTAGGATTTTCATAGTTTTTTGGTTTTTGGGTCTTGCAACATTATCCATGAAGACAATTTCCAATGTTGATCCTTATTTTGACATCAATATAGGCCTATGTCTTGAAGGTCTTTTATAGTTTTACAAATTTTCCCCATTTTTTCAACCGAATGAGGCTGTAATTTGATATTTTGGGCTCTTGGAGGGGAAAAAGCATTTCTACAAAAAATTTTAAAATAGCTCCAAATTTTGACATGAATCCCATATAAAGCCATTCCGTCCCAATTTTGGTATATTACAGGTTCCAACCGCATTTCCCTACCGAACGCAATTTGGCTGTCTGGGTTCTTTGGGGTCTGAATAACATATTAATACATACATAAAATTCAATATTTTGGCATGCATGTCCCCCATAAAAAGTTCCCAGCAAGTTTCGATATTTCGATTTAATTGTTCTAACCGACTTTTCCAACCTATGTGCATGTATGATTGCATTTCGTTGCCACAGGGGATACATTTGAAATTGCCCAATATAAAGTCTCAGCAAATTTTGGATCTTCTATATGTTCACCTCATGGCGGATGGAAGAAGAAGTTCGTGAAAATTTAATATATATATAGTGCAGAGAATATTCCTTTTAGACCGCACTATACCTCTGTAATCGAAGACAAGTTTTCAAGTACGTTTCAATGTTGATCTTTTCATATCATGTGTAAAATATTGAAAATTTTCGATCGTAATAAAATCTGGCTGATGGTAAAATTTTAAGTGTTCTGGACTTTGTGGCTATCGGTCCATAAGTTACCTAGTTTAAACTTATTCCGTTTAGGTGTTCAGTTATAGCTCGTACCTCTGCTGAAGGATCAGTAGAAGTGAAATTTTAGTTTAGTTTTAGAGACCTTTTGTGTTAATGTCTCACTTGCCCATGAATCTCTGTTCGGTATAAGAGTTTCATGTGACTCTTGTTTAAGGTATTCGGTCTGATACAACATTTTTGATTTTGAGGATCCGTCAAAAAGACCAGCATCTGTATTCTTATTTCTTTCAGGTATTCAGCCTGATTAAAAAGTTTTGATGGAAGATCCGACTGTTGCCTCGTGTGTGGATTGAAACATAAGGCAATAGTTGGATGCCTTTTTTCAAAAGGGCCTGCAAACCCAATCACACTTTCTTCTTCTCTCAAGGGTTGAAGGCTCGTTCTTTCTGTAAGACCTTTTAGATGTCATTTGTCTTTCGGTGAGATTCAAAAGAGTAGCAATGAAGCCGATTGTAGCCTCTTCTATAATTTTCCACGAATAATCTCCAAAAAGACCAGCATCAATGGACCACATCAACCCTACTTTTTCTAATAAAATACCCAGTCCTCTCCTTCCTGCATGCCTAGAGTTATTAGAATTTCAATAGGGTTAGTTAGTTTCCCATTAGCCCATAAATCACTGTTTGGTATTCTTCTCTCTTTCAGGTATTCGGTCTTACTCAATAGTTTTGTTTTAGGATTCGACTATTGCCTCGTGTATCAATTCACGCATCTTCGTCAAAAGGTCCACCATTTATATACCTCATTAACCCTACGACTTATTTTTAAAGTTGATGGCCCCTTTCAGATGTCATTTGTCAGTGTCCGATTTTAGCCTGTACATGCATGTATGGACCTCTGCTTAGGATAACTCGCTGATACTTAACATTTTTGGATATCATTATCCCTTTGCTTTGGAAGATTGGCTATTCATACGGTCCTATGTGTGTCATTTTAGTGAAACGATGTATCTCCATTTTTTCGTTTTCACATCAAAGCTCTTCGGCTTTGCCCAGTTAAAGGCGATATTCATAGCGTCGTATGTTTGTCATTCTGGTGAAAGCCACATACATACAAAACGTCACTCATCATAGCAACAACCACGCATGATGTCCCCGTGAGTACTAGGAATGAGTGCATAGGCATTTGCTCGCCCCAGCTACTCTAACATATAATTCTCATTTACGTTGCGACTCCGCAAACAGAAGTATTTCACTTTCATCTATTGAGGGGGCTTGCCATTACATAGGAACAGTAAGAGGCTTCGGCTTACTGTTCCACACAGAGGCTTTGGCTTACTGTTCCACACAGAGACTTCGGTCTACTGTTCCACACAGACACTTCGGTCTACTGTTCCTCACAGAGGCTTCGGCTTACTGTTCCACACAGAGGCTTCGGCTTACTGTTCCACACAGAGACTTCGGTCAACTGTTCCACACAGATACTTCGGTCTACTGTTCCACACAGAGACTTCGGTCTACTGTTCCACACAGAGGCTTCGGCTTACTGTTCCACACAGAGGCTTCGGCTTACTGTTCCACACAGAGACTTTGGTCTACTGTTCCTCACAGAGACTTTGGTCTCCTGTTCCACACAGAGACTTCGGCTTACTGTTCCACACAGAGACTTCGGTCTACTGTTCGTAGTTAGATATAGTAGATTGTAAGAGAACTTAGTCAGTAAGCAACTACTAACATCGTTCCCGATCACCGTTACATTGTCGTTGCCGATCATCGAACTGACACCAGATAACCATCATTTTCGATCACCGTCAAATCGTCTTTGCCGATCATCGTACTGACACCCGACAACCATCATTACCGACACTGTTAACTCGTCGTTGCCGATCATCGTACTGACACCCGACAGACATCATTCCCGACCACGGTTAACTCGTCGTTGCCGATCATCGTACTGACACCAAATAACCATAATTCCTGATCACCGTTAAATCGTCGTTGTCGATCATCGTATTGACACCCGATAACCGTTAAATCAATCTTTACCGCTTCCGACATTCACCACTCCCGATCACCGGTGAATCATCATTGCCGATCATCGATTCCGACTTCCGACAACCATCATTCCCGATCACCATTAAATCGTCATAGCCGCTCCCGATAATCACCAGCATATTAAACCACCCGAAATCAATTATTTGTATCGCTTATTTATATATAAACACACTAGTATTAAAATCAATAAACATCAGATTTTAACCCCAAAAGGGAGACACTAGTCTTTTCAATCAAAAAGGTTTTGTGGGTCCTTATGGAGACCTTGGACACGACTTGGCTAACATCAGCTGACGAGAAAACCACGTTACAAAACGATCTCTCTCAATTTTTCCGTTTTGGTATCAAGGCTTCGCCCAGTTAAAGACGATATTCAACCTTTCTTTCCCCATGAAGTATTAAAAATGATATCTGCATGAAAGACTACTTCAAACCCCTCTCTGTTTGGGGTCCTAAAAACTATATCTTTCTATGAGAACTCATAGGCAGAGTGATGAGAGAGCTAACCAAGTCGGTGAAAAAGCCTCCTCTATGACGATGCAGACAGCTAGAATGTAGATTTTCTTATCGAAGGTGCTCTCAATGAGATGTACTACTTCAAGTAGAGCGGATACCAGTGAGTCACCTAACTCGCATGGTATACTCTGTCTCTCTCATGAAAGTCCTTTGCCAATGTCGTCGATTTTGATCACGACATGTTTGCCGTTCTTTGGACATTGTAACTTAACACTGGTGTTCATTTACCGATTCCTTTCGAATATACTTTTAGGATCACATTGTTATTCATATAACTTCGTAATATGAAATTTCTCAATATTTCCTTAACATACAATTTACAACTAGTATTTAACGATTATCGGCATTAAACCACAATAATGTTACCTGAGAAAAATCGATTTGATTTATTTTGTAACAGCATACCTTTTCAACACGTTTACTATTTACATATGTATCAATATACATGTATTTTTGTATGTCCCTCACAATGGGTATGTGATGTTCGCATAAAAAAAAAAACGGAAATAATTCCTCAACATTTTAATATTCACAACATTGTCAACGGTGAATAAATGCGATTTCCGTTTTAATTACAAACTCGTTGTAATGATGATGATGGCCAACAATATCAGAATCATAATCAACAACGAAATCCGTTGAAATTACAACACAGAACAACAACAACAATGATTTGTTGAAATATCCGACAATGACACACAATTTATTACATTGTGTGGTGGGGAGACGACGAAATGTATGATTGACATTAAAACGGCCAACAACAACAACAAAACAACTATAATTCAAATACTAGAGTTCGGATGTAAAACCACAAAACAAAAACCTGTCTGACAATTACAAATAAAATTATGTATGTAATTCTAGGATAATACACGCACACACATATGTACATATTGAATACACTGACCATAAACTTATTTTGATTGGGTATTAGTTGTTGTGGTTTAACACAAATAAATGTGTATTGTAAAATTTACACACACATACACGCATATTCGCAAAAATGCGAATATTAGGAAAATATAAAAATGTCAAACAAATCCTAGAGGTTCCACTGTAAATTATGCTTTAGGTCGTAGTCCGTAGTCCGGATTTTAAAAACATTTTAAACAACTCACAATCCAAGTATTTTATTTTTCTCTATACGCTACATGAAATATTGCCTCAATAATCACACAATGACATTGATATGCAGCATGAAGACAATACACCCAATGCCACAAAACAACAACTATTTTAATTGTCAATTTGTTGATTTTTATTGGGAAATTGTTACCACCAAACAAACAGCAATTAAAGCATTCATTGAAAAACATCAGCAATTTTCAATTGAATGAAAGCTAAGTAAGCATTTTTTTTTTGAAAAGCATAAATAAATGAAAAAAAGAAACAGCAAAGCAGTGTAGCCCGTGTGATACCCTACACAATTAGAGTTAACTATTAGGGCTCAATCAAGACATCTAAACTTAATGGGGGCTCCTAGGAAGACCTTGAACATATCGAAAACCAGTAAGGAAGGCAGTAAAGTCGGACGGGGCCGACTATATGAAACCCTTCACCACTTTGGGTCCTAACAGACGTCGAATTTTTGAAGGACCGTTAACATGAAAATGGATCCATAAACATGTCATTCTGCAACCTACACTAAATTTTTCATTTGGTCAGATATAGGGTTGCTTCTTACAAAGCAAAGCAATGTAAAGGAAAGCTATATAAGCTATATCGAAATCTAAACCGACTTCGTTGAAACTTGTCACTGGTTAAGTTATATGCATTATGTACTTAAAATCGGGAAAAAATATATATAGGAGCACTATCCAAATCTGAACCGATTTTCACGAAACTTAACACACATCATTCTAGACCTAATTCATTACGATATGCCGAATTTCCTGCAAATGTAAAGATATATAGGGACTTTGGTACACCATTTACATTAAATCGGACGAAAATATATATGGGAGCTATATTTAAATCTGAACCGATTTTAACGAAACTTAACACACATAATTCTAGACCTAATTCATTACGCTACACCAAATTTCGTGCAAATCGAAAGATATATAGGGACTTTGGTACACGATTTACATTAAATCGGACGAAAATATATATGGGAGCTATATTTAAATCTGAACCGATTTTCAGGAAACTTAACACCCATCATTCTAAACCTAATCCATTTAGCTATGCCAAATTTCGGGCAAATCGAATGATATATAGGGACTTTGGTACACCATTTACCTTAAATCGGAAAAATATATATATGGGAGCTATATATAAATCTGAACCGATTTTTAGGAAACCTTACACACATCATTCTAGAATTAATTCTTTACGCTGTGCCAAATTTCGTGCAAATCGAAAGATATATGGGACTTTGGTACACCATTTACCTTAAATCGGACGAAGATATATATGGGAGCTATATCTAAATCTGAACCGATTTTTCCCAATTTCAATGGGGTTCGTCCTTGGGCCAATTAAGTGACCTCAGCCAAATTTCATCCAAATCGGATCATAAATGCGACCTTTACTTTGTTAACAAAAATGCATGGACGGACGGACGGACGGAAGACCTTTTTAAAATCTGCAAAATACCGAGTATTGGGAAGTTCTGTTCTAACCATAATATTTGGTACGGAGATGTAATATACAATGAGAACTCAAAAACCCAAATAACATTCAATTCGGTGGGAAAACGTATCAATAATTCCCAAAATACCTTATATTTGCGGTACCCTTATATGGGGGTAGCCTGAAACTTGGGTCAATATTAATGTACGAATATATTAGTTTACGAATATGTGTTTATCAATGATAACCCAAAATACCAAATCACAGACAATTCTGTTGGAAAATGTGTCCAAAATCCCCAAAATACCGAATATTGGTCGGTACCATTATATGGGGATTATACAAAAAAGTGGACAGATATATGTCAATACAAAACATTCTAGGAATACTAGCAATGTTTGTGCAAAATTTCAGAGCTCGATCTTAAACAGACGGAGATACAGACATCGTGGATGTCTGTAAAGGCTTCATACAAGGAGCAGACATTTTAAGGCGTGGATTGCTTAAAGAACAATTTGCAAGGTCGTGGATTTTGTAAAGAAAAAATTTCAAAAACCCATACAAGGCGTGGATTTTGTAAACAAAAATTTTCAATGCCTATACAAGGCGTGGATTTTTTAAAGAAATTTTTTCAAGGGCCCATACAAGGCGTGGATTTTTTAAAGAAAATTTTTCAAAAACCCATACATGGCGTGGATTTTTTAAAGAAAAAATTTCAAGGGCCCATACAAGGCGTGGATTTTTTTAAAGAAAAATTTTCAAGGGCCCATAAAAGGCGTGGATTTAAAAAAAAAAAAAAAATTTCAAGGGCCCCTACAAGGCGTGGAGTTTTTTTAAAGAAACATTTTCAAGGACCCATACAAGCCGTGGATTTCTTAAAGAAAAATTTTCAAGGGCCCATACAAGGTGTGGATTTTTTAAAGAAAATTTTTCAAAAACCCATATAAGGCGTGGATTTTTAAGACAATTTCTTAAGGGCCATAAAAATTTGAATATTTTTTTAGGGGCCGTGTATTATGAAAAGACTATTTTAAGCATTCAAAAGTACCAGGATTTTTAAAGAATAATTTTCAAAGGCGTAGTTTTTATGAAATATTTTTTTATGAAACAAAACTATTTGGATTTTTATACCCTACACAAATATGTTGTCAGGGTATTATAGCTTTGTGTGGCCCAAGATTTTGCTACGATACGAAATATTGGTCCTAGATCCACCTTTAGTATACCGATCGTCATATCTCGACTAGCTGAGTCGATTTGCATTATAATTTGCAATCACACTACAGGCCACAGTTATCGACCACTACATGTGTGTCCGTCCGTCCGTCCGTCTGTCCATTATAATTTGTAAACACGATACAGACCACAGTTATGGACCAACGAAATTGTGCATATATGATGGGTTCGGCCCAATGAAGACCCCTATTGTTTTTGGTAAACATCGGTTAATATTTAGGGGATGAAATGGACCAAATACTTAATTTTTGTCGGTTTTTCTGGTCGCTCCAGAGGCCGTAGTAATGACCCAAATAACTCGAATTTTTATATGGAGAAGGGATTCTGGCCAAAGAATAAGCATGCCTTTTTTGATAAAGATCGGTCAATATTTAGCGGGTCAAATGGACCCTGGCTTTTGTGTGAAAAATTACAAAATTTGTATTCTATAGCGTATATATTTACTCCTGAAGGATATAGAGCCGAGAAGTTGATAGTATATCCAAGAGGCCGTATGTACTCAAATGTGGAAGTTACACATAAATGTTTACAGGTGCTTACGTACTCCGATATTATTTAGTAACCCATTACCACACTAAAGGGCGGAAATATAGCGCTGATCGCTTTGAAATTTTCCATGAGATTCCAGTTGTGGTCAAGGACAATGCCAATAATTTTCGGATAATAATTTTGGGATGAAGATAATAATTTTGGGATGAAGTGGACCGTGTTTTTTTTCGAGTCGATCTATAGGCCACCTTTAAAAGCAGAACATCAGAACACAACTCACTGTGAAGGGAATCTGGACAAGTAATTAGAAGGGCTGTACTGAATATTAGTTATATTCGAAATATATGTCAGTGTATGGAAGACCTCTAATCGCGCAAGAGGGTGCAACTATCACGAAATATTACCCAGGCTCGGAATAAAAATCCGCAGAAAAATAGAGTTCTGTGGTAGTTGTGTAGGGTATTGTATGGTCGGCCCTGTCCGACTATACTACTCCGCTCACTGGTTTCTCCTTCGAGATGAGCTACATGATCGAAGTTACAATTTAATGTTATATTTCTTCTGACCGCTGTAGAGGCCACAATTAGGACCCGAACATAAGGAAATTTTAAATGGGGAAAGGGTTTTGACCAATGGACAATATTGGCTCTTTTCATTTATATCGTTCAATATTTAGCGGTTCAAATGCGGATCCAGATTTTTATGTGAAAATTAAAAAATTTGCATTTATGGAGTATATGGTCACTATTTAAGGAACCAAATGAACCGTCAATTTGTTGCTATTGTTATTATTATAATCAAATTCTGATTATCCCTCCCCCGAAAAATTTTCATATAATTTTGTGTAGGTGTGTGCGTGTGCATGCGGTTTTATATCAACGATACATTGAAGTGTTTGAATTATATATGTGTGTATACATTATGAACATATGTTTGAGATTGACACTGACAATGTGATTTATTATTATTGTCATATAATTATGTTCTTAATAGAAGGCAAATATTTCGAATGTATTTTGTTTTGTGGCTATTCAGATTTGGCTATCTAGTGTAACCGATTCCTATAATTATGGTAATCATACATATATAGATATGTAAATATTTTCTGATTAGCTAGCAATTGTGTTGTAATAAAACTAATTGAATGCCATAGCCAATAATAATAACAACACACTAAAGGAGTGAAATGAAGAGAAAATGGGGAAGAGATAGGGCAAATAACAAAAATAAATAAACAAAGGATATTATTTGTCCAGAAACACATACAGTGGATACCCTTAAGAGTTAATGATAACAAAAATTATATATAAATATATGGACTTAGGGTTATGCTATAGATAGATTTCCTATTAGCCCACTCTCAATTGATATTCACACTCTGCTGTGAGAGTTTCCACTGTACGAAACGAAATGTGTTTGTGTAAATGACCAATAATGACATCTGTATATATATTTTTTTTCTTCTTTTCAGATATAGGCATATACCTCAGCATGTAGGTTCGTGTGTATTTATAATTTTGACCTATTACTGTGATTACACACACACATATAATTGTATCCTCATCTTTTGATATAATCCAAGAAAATTGTAGGATTTAAGATATGTCCGTACATATATGTAATAAAGGATATGTTTTGGTTTTTGGAATTGACAGGATAACCACCTGACATAATAATACTTAATACATATTAGATATATTTGCATAAGTTATTAGATGGATTATATAAAAACATAGATTACGTATATTTGAGGAGAAAAAAATTAATTAGGTAGATAATTTATACACAGATAAATATTTAAAAGCAATTAAAAATGAAAAAAAACAACAACAATAATAATAAAAAATTAACATTGATTTATTTTTGACAGGCATATGAATGTATGTTTATAGGCATATTTGGATATGATTGACCAATAGAGGGTGGATTTTTATACCCTTCAACACTCTGTGGTACAGGGTATTATGTCTTTGTGCAAATGTTTGTAACAGGCAAAAGGAAAAGAGATAGACACATGGTTCCTTTTGAGAATATGCATAGAATCACTTTCTAAGTCGATTTATGCATGTCCGTCCGTCTTTCTATGTTAAACTGTAAACAAAGTACAGGTCGCATTTATGATCCGTATTGGATGAAATTTGGAATAGACCACTTATTTGGCCCAAGGACGAACCCTATTGAAATTGAGAAAAATTGGTTCAGATTTAGATATAGCTCCCATATATATTTTCGTCCGTCATTTGCACGAAATTTGGTACAGCGTAATGAATTAGGTCTAGAATGATCTGTGTTAAGTTTCGTGAAAATCGGTTCAGATTTGGATATAGCTCCCATATATATTTTCGTACGATTTAAGGTAAATGATGTACCAAAGTCCGTATATATCTTTCGATTTGCACGAAATTTGGCACAGCGTAATGAATTAGGTCTAGAATGATCTGTGTTAAGTTTCGTGAAAATCGGTTCAGATTTGGATATAGCTCCCATATATATTTACGTCCGATTTAAGGTAAATAATGTACCAAAGTCCCTATATATCTTTCGATTTGCACGAAATTTGGCACAGCGTAAAGAATTTGGTCTAGAATGGTGTGTGTCAAGTTTTGTGAAAATCGGTTCAGATTTGGATATAGCTCATATATATATATATATATATTTTCGTCCGATTTAAGGTAAATAATGTACCAAAGTCCCTATAAAGCTTTCGATTTGCACGAAATTTGGCAAAGCGTAATGAATTAGGTCTAGAATGATCTGTGTTAAGTTTTGTGAAAATCGTTTCAGATTTAGATATAACTCCCATATATATTTTCGTCCGATTTTAGACAAATTTGCACAAAATTTGGCTTAGCGTACTAAATTGAGTCTAGAATGATGAGTGGTATGTTTCGGGAAAATCGGTCGAGATTTCGATATAGCTCCCATATATATGTTCTTCCGATTTTATGAAATCCTAATTTAGGATAGGTTGGAGAAAGAGGGAACATAGACATGCAGTTGTTAGGATACATATGTACAATATACCCAAAGGGGTGAATAGT
>NW_026874826.1:0-16966 GCF_032173495.1 Musca vetustissima
GAAAAGGACCTACACAAGGCGTGGATTTTTTAAAGAATATTTTTGAAAAGGACCTACACAAGGCGTGGATTTTTTAAAGAATATTTTTGAAAAGGACCTACACAAGGCGTGGATTTTTTAAAGAATATTTTTGAAAAGGACCTACACAAGGCGTGGATTTTTTAAAGAATATTTTTGAAAAGGACCTACACAAGGCGTGGATTTTTTAAAGAATATTTTTGAAAAGGACCTACACAAGGCGTGGATTTTTTAAAGAATATTTTTAAAGAATATTTTTGAAAAGGACCTACACAAGGCGTGGATTTTTTAAAGAATATTTTTGAAAAGAACCTACACAAGGCGTAGATTCTTTAAAGAATATTTTTTCAAGGACCTATACAAGGCGTGGATTCTTTAAAGAATATTTTTGAAAAGCACCTACACAAGGCGTAGATTCTTTAAAGAATATTTTTTCAAGGACCTACACAAGGCGTAGATTCTTTAAAGAATATTTTTTCAAGGACCTACACAAGGCGTGGATTCTTTAAAGAATATTTTTTCAAGGACCTACACAAGGCGTGGATTCTTTAAAGAATATTTTTTCAAGGACCTATACAAGGCGTGGATTCTTTAAAGAATATTTTTTCAAGGACCTATACAAGGCGTGGATTCTTTAAAGAATATTTTTTCAAGGACCTACACAAGGCGTGGATTATTTAAAGAATATTTTTTCAAGGACCTACACAAGGCGTGGATTTTTTAAAGAATATTTTTTCAAGGACCTACACAAGGCGTGGATTTTTTAAAGAATATTTTTTCAAGGACCTACACAAGGCGTGGATTCTTTAAAGAATATTTTTTCAAGGACCTACACAAGGCGTGGATTATTTAAAGAATATTTTTTCAAGGACCTACACAAGGCGTGGATTCTTTAAAGAATATTTTTTCAAGGACCTACACAAGGCGTGGATTCTTTAAAGAATATTTTTTCAAGGACCTACACAAGGCGTGGATTTTTTAAAGAATATTTTTTCAAGGACCTACACAAGGCGTGGATTTTTTAAAGAATATTTTTTCAAGGACCTACACAAGGCGTGGATTATTTAAAGAATATTTTTTCAAGGACCTACACAAGGCGTGGATTCTTTAAAGAATATTTTTTCAAGGACCTACACAAGGCGTGGATTATTTAAAGAATATTTTTTCAAGGACCTACACAAGGCGTGGATTCTTTAAAGAATATTTTTTCAAGGACCTACACAAGGCGTGGATTATTTAAAGAATATTTTTTCAAGGACCTACACAAGGCGTGCATTCTTTAAAGAATATTTTTTCAAGGACCTACACAAGGCGTGGATTATTTAAAGAATATTTTTTCAAGGACCTACACACTTAGTTACTTTCTCTTCCCCTTCTGCGTGAACCATCAGCTGGTTCGCTTTTATATGCCTTCTGCGTTGGGCATCTTCATCCATTCTCACAACATGACCTAGCCAATGTAGTCGCTGCAGCTCAATACGTCTAACAATGTCGATGTCCGAGAATAGCTGGTACAACTCATGATTCATTCCACGGCGATATTCACCATCAAAGCAGATTAGCCCATAGATCTTTCGGAGAATTTTTCTCTCAAACACTCCAAGAGTTACATCATCTGCTTGCGCAAGTACCCATGCTTCAGATCCATGGCTGTTACTGCTCTCAGTTTTCGACCCATTATGTCGATGTCATCGGCGTAGGCGAGTAACATGTGTTGTTTGGTGTACAGAGTGCCATTTCTGTTCACTTTTGCCTTTCGTATGACCTTTTCCAGCAGGATGTTAAAAAGGTCACACGACAAACTGTCACCTTGTCTGAATCCTCGTTCGGTATTAAAGGGCACCTTCCGACTTTAACTGCTGATCTTGTGCCAGTTAAAGTTATCCTGCATAGCCGTATTAATTTTGCAGGAATGCCAAACGCAGACATGGCTTTATATACCTCTGAACGGATAGGGCTGTCGAATGCGGCTTTATAGTCGACGAATAGGTGCAACGTGTCGATTTGTTTTTCATGGGGTTTTTCCAGGATTTGGGGCAGATTGAAAATCTGGTCAATGGTGGATTTGCCAGGCCTGAAGCCGCATTGGTATGG
The DNA here is from genome assembly GCF_032173495.1 of Musca vetustissima. NCBI lineage: Eukaryota > Metazoa > Arthropoda > Insecta > Diptera > Muscidae > Musca > Musca vetustissima. Next base: position 2,113 of record NW_026874826.1, read on the forward strand.
TCCAATAATGTCATTGACCATTTGCTACAGTCGTTCACATAGTATCCTTTATATGCGATGGGAAGAAGGCTATTTCCTCTATAGGTGGCACATATCGTCTTGTCTCCTTTTTTGATGCTGAGGTTCCAATCATTGGGCATGCATTCTTCCAGTCAAATTGTACTAATCAGCTGGAGCATGGTCCTTACCAGCATCTGACCACCAGTCTTGAATAGTTCGGCTTGTAAATCATCGGCACCTGCTGTTTATTATTCTTCAGCCGATTGACTGCTATTCTGACCTCATCTTGGCTAGGTGGTATACACTCTATACCGTCATCTATTATTGGTTACGGGGTATCCTCTTTACCGCTACTATTTGATACCATAAGTTTTCCAAAATGCTCCTTCCAAATCCTCAGCACGCTATCTGTATCATTCACCAGGTTTCCTTCTTTATCACTACAGGAGGATGTGCCTGTACCAAAAACTTCGGTTTGGTGTTTTACCCGTTGGTAGAATTTTCGGACTTCATTCTGACTACTGTACATCTTGATTTGCTCACACTCACGATTATTACGATCTTTATTACCCAAGTGTCGCTTTTGCTGTAGTTTGTAGGGAATGGGCAATTCTCTGCCACTGTACTTCTATATTATTATTGGGACAAGGGGTGCTTCCGTCAAGCTGTTGGGTAAGTTGAGCGGAGTAGGCTTCTGCTATCTGTTGTGTTTGCAGCTTTTCGAAGTCAAATTTCCGTCTAACATTAGATCGCACCTTTGCTGCCCGTATGCTGTTTCTAGGCGCTCGTAAAATATGTTTTTGGTCTGTTCGTCTTTGTCTTCCGTCGGAACATTGGCGCAAATAAGACTGATGTAGAAGAACTTCACTTTTATGCGGATTAAAGCAATTCGCTCATTTACTGGAGTGAATCTGGAGACGAGGTATTTTATTCTCCTGTTAACTATAAATCCAAATTCATGTCTCGTTTCATGGCAGCTATAATACAAGGCGTAATCATCTGATTTACTTACGCCAGTCCATCGCATTTCCTGTAAGGCAATAATATCGGCTTTGTACTTCTTGAGTACATCCGCCAAAGCGAAGACTGCGCCTGTTCTGTACAATGTGCGCACATTCCAATTGCAGATTCGCAGATGGTGGTCCTTTATACGTTTGCGGGGGTCGTCAATATTAGGGGGGTTTGGTTTTCTTTTTCTTTGGCTTTTTATAGTAGATTCGATTTTCCGAGTGTGGGCAACTAACCCGACGCCTCAACCCATTTTTTATAGTTCTTATGGGTGAACACACGGCACATATTAGCTCATTACTTCATCGGGTGATGTAAATAGGTATCCCAGGTGGCACCACGTGGAGGTCAGTGTCCACAATTGAGATCAAAGAGGGACCAAGATAAGCCTGGACTTCGCCATGTTAAAGCCAATCAGAGCCGCTGCTTGGATCTATCATCCCCTACGCCACCCGGCGTAAATATTTTTTCAGGGTCCATACAAGTCGTGAATTTTTTAAGGAACATTTTTAAGTCCTTAGACAAGGCGTTGATTTTTTAAAGAATATGTTTTGAGGTCCTATACAAGACGTAGATTTTTTAAAGAATATTTTTGAGGTCCTATACAAGGCGTGGATTTTTTAAAGAATATTTTTAAGGCCTTCGACAAGACGTGAATTTTTTAAAGAATATTTTTAAGGCCTTCGACAAGACGTGAATTTTTTAAAGAATATTTTTAAGGCCTTCGACAAGGCGTTGATTTTTTAAAGAATATTTTTTTGAGGTCCTATACAAGGCGTGCATTTTTTAAACAATATTTTTAAGGCCTTAGACAAGGCGTGCATTTTTTAAAGAATATTTTTTAAGGCTTCAGTCAAGGCGTGGTTTTTTAAAGAATATTTTTAAGGCTTCAGTCAAGGCGTGGTTTTTTAAAGAATTTTTTTAAGCTTTACTCAAGGCGCGGTTTTTAAAGAATATTTTTTAAGGCTTTACTCAATGCATGGTTTTTTAAAGAATATTTTTAAGGCTTTACTCAAGGCATGGTTTTTTAAAGAATATTTTTTAAGGTTTTACTCAAGGCATGGTTTTTTAAAGAACATTTTTTCAATGCTTTACTCAAGACCCTATTTTATAGGGCCTTAGACAAGGTGGCAGAACTTAACCATGTTTTTATGTTTGTTTTATTATTTTGATATGTAGGGTATAAAAATAGTACATTGTCCAAACTAATAAATATTTACCAAGTACCTCTGCATGCCCACATAAATTTAAAAATATAGATCTATCTTAAATAAATAAATAATATTTATTTTGCATTTCAATGACTAATCTCATTCAGACCACTTAAGTTTGTCTGCTCCGATCCATTAAAAAAATCAAATTCAAATATGTGGAGACTTCGTTGTGGTAAATGTGTGAATTTCCTTTGCGAATGTGGCGGTGAGGATGGTATTTTCTTTAGACAGGAAAAACTATTTTAAAATAAACAAAAATTATATATAACAAAATATATATAGAAATGCAAAAAAAACAAAAACACAACACCAACAAATCATAGGTATGAAAAATGATGCATGAAGAATTATTGAAATCTCGGCAGATATGAACGCGACGGTTCTCGTTAATGATTCTGACGAAAGGCAATCAGACACAGGCAATGAATTAGCAGAATAATCTTTGGGAGGAAAAAGAAAGATAGATGGATATGTGGACAGACGGACAGACAGTTTTGATAAATGGAAACTGCACAACCAAAAAAACCCCCCGACTAGACCGCCGACAATGATGCTGATGGCGAATTGCTTAATTTTTGAAAAATGAAAAGAAAATCTTCACATTATATGAGTGATGTACTGAAAAAGTATTGCATATTTTTTTCTGAAAAATTTCCTCAATAAAATATAAATATAATTTTTTTTGCAAACGGATTATATTGATTTTATAAATAACAATTATTTTCAGGAAATTTTTGAAATTCTTTACTATTTTTGTTTGGGAAAACTTTAGTTATTAAAAATGAATTTTTTTCTGGTATCAGATATTTTAATAGAAATGACGTATAGACGAATATTGTGCACACGTTTAGAGCAATCATTATTAAATTATATATTTTTAATAGCGAGACTATTATTATAATAAATTCAGAAATTCAATTGGAATTTCGAAACTTCAGTAATATAAAAACAGTGCTGTATAGTCGATTTATTTTTTGCTAGATCCCACTTAAACACAAATTTTTATCCTACTCGAGACTTGAGATGAGGATACATGTGGTGTATATATTTGGGGGAGGATTCTGAGGTGGTGGTTTGAGGTCTTTTCAAAAAAATAATAAAGCGATTACTGAATGACCAAAGGGAGTAACCTATATTATCCAAACTTTACATCGGTTATATCCAAACTCCTCAGACAGTTTAAATTCGAAGATGGGCATTGATGCCGTATATCGGTACTACCAATTTTCTGTATTTTGGCGATTTTGAGCACTTGTTGGGTTTACATGGAGTAGAACATTTCCCACAAAAATAATATTGGTTAAGTTTTTAGGGAAGCATCCATATCCTCTCTAGGGAAACCCGAAACTTCCGTGTTCCCCATATATCGGTGCTTTAAATTTTCTGTATTGTGGCGAGAATACTTTGTTGATATTTTGGGTTATCATTGTCTCAACATTTGTGATTTTCATATGGACCGCATGTAGGATTTTTTAAGAATTTTTTTAAAGAATATTCAATTCAATTATTCAAGACTTACTGAAGCGAAGGATTTTATAAATTTGTTTTTAACGTCCATTCAAACCGTAGATTTTTTAAAAAATATATGTTTTTAAAGAAGGAAGATCTTAAGGTAGCGCAGATTTTTAAAGAACTTTTTTCAAGAAGAGTAGATTTTTTTCAAGATTTCACAGAAGCGTAGATCTTTCAAAAAATATTTTTCAAGGTCCTACATAACCTTATATTTTTTAAAGACAACAATTCAAGATCCTTCTTAAGTGTACATTTAATATATATATATATATATATATATATATTTCCTACAGAAACGTAAATTTTTAAAGAATATTTTTTGCGTGGTTCTATAGAAGCGTACCTCGTTACCTCATGATAACAATACCCACAAAGTCTCTACATTTTTAAAATTTATGATTTTCATATAGACCGCATTGAGGATATGACCCATTGATTGCAAATCGTTATATTTTTACCATAAATACATTAAAGCTTAAAGTTTCCACAGGGGCGACTTTTGTTTTTAAGAAGGTGAAGTTCGATCAACAAACTGTACAAATCTTTCACATAACAATATCGCCGTATTTTCTGTAGTAATTGTCTTTGATACTCGATTTGATATAACAGGTTATCATTTGGAGTTTGATTGAATGGAAAATTTTCATACAAAAACCAGTGAGCGGAGCAGGGCAATCGAACGGGGCTGAGCCTATATTATATCCTACACAAGTACCACTGATCTCTAAGTTTTTGCGGATCTATATTCCGGGCCTGGGTAGTATTTGGAGATATTTGGTCATCAGCTCCTCTGTGGCATCTTATCGGAACCATGTTTTCCCGGTGTAAAAATATACTACATAAATTTTTGACCCGCTAAATATGTACCGTTTATTATCATGACATCCATTCGAATTAGTTGATGGCCAAATCGGCTTTCACATAAAAAAATTGTGATGTTCAGATTATAATTGTGGTGTCTAGGGCGACTATAAAATCAGTCAAAAATAATCATCGAAAATTATAGTCGTCGTCCTTCACCATAACCGGAAACTCATGCAAAATTTTGTGTTTCTTGGTCAGCTTGCTTTCTTCGTGTACAATTTCGTGATGTTCGGGCCATAATTGTGGCCTCCAGAGCGACCAGAAAAAAATATATACCGTTCATTCTTGGGCTAGAACCGGTTCTACATGCAAAATTTCGTGAAGATTGGTCCATAACTGTGGCCTGTATCGTGTTTAAAAAATGTATGACTAGATCGACTGAGAGGGGTCTAGGACCAATATTTCGCGGCGTTACAAACTTCTGGGGCCACACAAAGCTATAATGTCCTGACAACATAGCTGTATAGGGTATTAAAATACGTTAACAAAAATCCACGCCTATTTGTGGTTATTGGAAAATTTTCAAAAATGCCGGCTTATTTGTGGTCCTTGATAAGGTGTTAAAAAAGTCCACGTCTATTTGTGACCCTTAAAAAATTTTACAAAATGCCACACCCATTTGAGGTCCTTGAAAAAATGTAAAAAACCACCAATATGCGGTTCTGGAAGAAATGTTGAAAAAATCCACTTCGATGTGTAGTTCCTTAAAAAATTAGAAAGATCCACGTCAATGTGTGGTTCAAAACATATATATATATACATATATATATATATATATATATATATTTCATTAAAAATCGACGCATATGGCTTCAAAGAAGTTTTATTAAATCCATATTTTTCAAAATATTTGTCTAAGCGTGGATTTTGAAAATATTACTACTTTATTAAATTTGAAATATTTTTGTTTCAAGTGGGAATTTTTAAAACTACACGGATGGAATACATTAACTGAGCAGATTATATAGGGTGACCTCGCTCGACTAGAAAAACTTTTTTTGTTTTTATAACCTCAACCTTATTTTTAATGAGGGTATATACACTTTGATACGGCAAAACTTTTTTCCTAGAGAAATATTGGTTTTACATCCCATGTTTCTTTGTGCAAATTCGTTTCAGTCAATCTGAAGTCGATTTACAAATATCCGTCTGTCTGCTTGGTAGGTTGGTGCGCACGATAACTCTCGTATCTATACATACTAATAAGAGAGTAAAGTGATTAACTGACTGATTCACTGACTGACTTAACGATTCATCAACGGCCTGACGAAACGGTTGAAGCTAGAACCTTGAAATTTGAGGTGAGATCACTCTTGGTCCAAAGGTGTCAGATAAGGCTGGATTTTTGGAAATTCATACTAGAACTAGGATTGAGGGTCATTGATGGAGTATAGGACAGATATACCAAAGGGTTTTTGCATATTCGAGCTATAAGTATCCAAAAAACACTAAAAATTTGGAATGCGAATCAAGGTTGAGATGTAGAGTCGATATAAGGAGGTAGTTTTGAAAGCTACATTTTCATGTATACGAAAAGTACTAACTGTACTAAATTTGGTATAATTTTAATTTAGAGGAACGGATGAAGCTGGAATCCTGAAATTTGAAATGAACATTACTGTCGGATATATGTACTTATGTTCGCGAAAAGTACTAAATGGTATTATATTTGACACAATTTGGATTTTGGGTGAACCGATAGAGCTGGTATACTGGAATTTGAAGTTAGGGTCACTGTTAAGGTGTAGGAAGTTTTGGAAATTTGTACTAATTTGCACTAAATAGTACCAAATGTTCTAGTACAGAGCTAGAATACTGAAATTTGGAAATAAGGTTGCTGTTGGAGGGTAGAATTGGTGTATGAATGTAGTTTTGGAAATGCATACTTATGGGCACTAAATGGTACTTATGGTACAATTTAAATTTTGGGTGAGCCTAGAGTGCGGAGATCCTGAAATTTTGAGTTAGGATCATTGTTGGGAGTAGGATTGGGCTATTTAGAATGTTTTGGAAATTCAAACTAATGTTTACTAAATTTATTACAATTTTGAACCGATAGAGCTGAAATCTTGAAATTTGGATTTAGGATCATTGCTAGGGTGTAGGATTGGGCTATTCAAACTAATGTGTGGGATTTGGAAATTCATACTAATGTGTTCTAAATGGTATAAAATTTAGTTAAGGGTCGAGCTGGAATCTTGAAGTTAGAAAATGGATTTGTATTAATGTGTACTAAATCGTATTAAACTTGTTAAAATTAAAATTTAGGTGAACCTATAGAGCTCGAATCTTGAAATTTGGTATTCGTTTTGGAAATAAGTACTACAAGAGTACGAAAGGAAATAAATTGTACCAAAATTAGTATAGAACTAGGTTTGTGTTGCTATGAGAATTGGTGTGTTGTGTTGAGACATGGAGGTAATTTTGGAAATACGTGCTATAAGATAACAAAGGAACTAATCGGTACTACCATTTTAATTATCTTCAATATTGGTGTGTATGTTGATTAACTTTAGACATGTTTAAATAATTCTCACATCCGCGGACCTAGCATATGTCCTTATAAAAATCGAATAATAAAATCTGTGATAAATTCAGTACACCTCGGGCTACACCGGCTGACACTTTTTTACTTTTTAATATCTAAATTCCATTCAGCACCGCCGACAGTAAACATTTTCTGATAAAAAAAGAATAGATCAAACATGCCACTAATGGTGTATTTGGTTAATGAGACATGTGACACAACTTTGTCATCTCATCATCTATTTGAATTTTGTATATACATACATATTTATTTATATAGAAAGTGACAATAGAAAAACAATTTTCATGAAAATCTATACGCAAAGTATTCACAAACAATTATATTTTTTTCTGACAGATTCGCAAACATTTAAACATGCAACAACAACAACCACAAATCAATCACTAAAAATTGACATATTATTGGGATGTGTGTGTGTGTGGAACTCTAAAGAAGTGGGAGGATGGGTGGCATGCAATGAAAGAAACAGATGTTTATTTGTGAAAATATATGTATACGTTCACAATCTACATACATATGATTGTGAACATATACATTTGTTTACTTGTCTGAAACCAAAGAGCATACAAAGAAGTAATCATAACTTTTAAATGGCTATAAATTTTATAGCCACTTGTGTCTGATCGGTGAGATCACCTGTAGAAATGGAATGATTAATCGATGTTTGTTTGTTTATTTGGATTTGCATTTGAATTTTATGGTATTAAAATAAATCCCTTTCCGTCTTTTTTTTAACTTGAAAAAACTGGGTCAAAAATTAGAAAAACAAAAACATGCCAAAAACAAACAAACAAACTCATTTTAATAATTGGTCTGTTCCAGTACTTTTTTAATAGTAAATCTAGTAAAAGGGAAACATTTCAAAATTGCTCTCAGAGTACAAAATAATTTGAAAAGTTCGGGAACGCAAATCTAGTAAATATGCCAAAATTAGATGTCAATACTTCAAAATCAACATAACAGCCAATCAGAAGTAGCCATTCCTGTTTACCATTTTTAGTCGGCCAAATTTCTCTAGTAAAAAGTTTACAAAGAGAATGCCATTTTGTTTTGTGCTCTCTTAAATTTGATTCAATGTTTTACCAGTTTTGTGGGTTGAGGAACGGTTTTCGAGTAAAAAGTTGCAAAACATGTAAAATGAGTAGATTATTTTAGGTTCTGGAACGGAACTAATATGATTTAATATAAAACAAATTTTGATTGGAATCCATAATACTTCTTAATAGTACGTTTACATTTAACCAGATTTCGTTAACCCAGTGGGTTTCAATTGTCATTTCCTTTGCATATATGTCAAATAAATCCTCATAAAGTTGGTTAACCCGGTAAAAAAGTTCTAATGTACAAGGAGTTTAAGGAAACAAAAATCAAAAAATGAATATATTGAATTTTAAAAATATTAAAAAAGAGTCAGATAATGGATTTGGACCTCCAACTTGATCTAGGTGTGCCAACAATGTTTCGACGTCCCAATTTAGAATTAAATTTCAAAATGTTGAACCATTGTGTTGGAGGTACCAGAAGGATTGGAATGATAGAGCACATCTTTGATTAATGTTTTTCAGGAACATTATGTTATGCACATTTTGGATCAAATCGTTTACTCTAGTCCAGAGTAATCAGAAGCGTCTATATTTATTTCAAAATAATATTTCCTATCCAAAAAAATTATTATAAACAAAATTGTTACCTCACCCACTCAATCACATTCCCCGATCTCATATCTGGCTAATGATATCTTCGAAGCATCATATTTTATATTCGCTTTATTTGATCTTCTGTTTTTGTGGTGTACGCCACGAAAGTTTGATGTTTTTGCAATTGCTGTGATGTGATGGCCAGTTAGACGTTTTATTTCCCCAAAAAATGTTCACACACAATAACAAAAACATCAATAATTTATCACAATCAAAGGAGAGGAAATTTATAGCTGATGGAAAATTTAAAACAAAAACAAGTATTCGGTTATTTTTTTTAATGGCAAAATAAAAAATGAGGTACAGATTCTCGTAGATGTAGAAAAGCAGATAGAAGATCTTCCAGGCCTTTTGAAAATTAATTTTAGTTAGAATACATTTCAGACGCTATTTGTAAATAGAAGACCTTATATATTGGACTTCTATACCTAGAACATCTATATATAAAATTACTTATATCGCTTTCTCCAGGATAATAGAAAAATCGGATGTGGGAGTTGTACGTAAATATTTTCAAGGGCCAGATGGTGTAAATTTCGCGCCGATCGCTTTGCAACTTTACACGAAGTCCCGGTTGTGTTCACGGACGACGCCTATAATCAGATAATATTTAAGGCCGTGAAATGGATGAAAACTTTATTTTTGTCTGGTTTTCTAATCGCAAAAATAGCAGAAGAAATCGGAAAGAAGATTCGGAAAATATGAAAGGTTAAGAAATCGGGAAATGTTGCCCAGGCTCGGAGTTTATTCCAGAAGAAATTTAAAGATTTGTGGTTGTTGTTGTAGCAGCTTGTACTGCTGTGTATTTCTTCTTAATCTCCTCAATCTCGTTCTGGTTCTAACTCCAAATTCAGGAAGACTGTGTCCTGTATCTTTTGTTTCTAAAGTGAGTGGGTTTAACTGGGCAGTTGAATAGGTGTAGCGTGGCATATGGACCATTACCACATTCCGGACATATATTATTGACCTCGCCATCAATATGAATTGATCGCGGATATTCTCGAATTGCTTCCTCAACTGCATCTGTGTGAATACGATTCAATCCTGCTTGATAGGCCTGTTGATCTAGAGGCTCCCTTTTGTGCTTTTGGATCTATCTCACCAGATCATAAAGATCCTTCCTGACATGCCTAGGTGGTGGGTGCCTATACATTAGGTAACAACTTGAATGGCTACTATACTATAACACACAAGCAGATATGGCACCGACAACATCTTGTTGTGTTGACGCACAGGAAGGTTCTTGGTCTCCTCAGTAAGGTACTCCACTCCTGGCGCACTCCACTCCTGGCGCATCAAGCTGCTTCAACATCACCATGGAAATTTCATCTGGACCAAGAGCGAGTGGCTTCAGCAGTGATGATGTCCCGGAAATTCTTTTCTGCTACCCGAGCATCAGAAGTATTGGGCTGTTCTCTGAAGCGACGATTGGTGAAATTCCTGAACTCATGCCAATTGGCTTTCCCATGATTAAGGAAAGTACAGCGTCCAAATGTTATGAAGTCGGGTGGTCTGTTGTTGGATATGATAATAAGGAGGTGATCTAACCCCAATAAAATAACGGGTTGCCAGACCTGGAGACACGATGAAAATGTCTGGCTTTGGCAGTCTCACTTTATCCTGGTGGGTATGTCTCGTTCACAGTGCAAAACGTTAAGCTATCTCTTTGCTCGTCCAGCGCCATGCCCCTGTTGTCATTATTTAGCACGGGATGTCATAACTTATGATGTGCATTGAAATCCCCAAGCACCAGACAGTTATTGCCTTCCAAAAGATTACTAATGTCAGGCAAGTAACGCGGGGCACAGCTATTTAACGGCGGAATGTAAACGTTAAGCATCTCTACTTCCGCGGTACCATACTTGACCGCTACCCCCATACATTCCATGCATGGGTAACTAGAGTCTAGCTCAAGCGAGATAGGTCTGTACTGTTCAGAATGGTGCATTCGGAATGCCAATCCTCCATCTCTCGTACGAGCCTTTCTAATGACGTTGTATCGGAGGTGTTGATGTTGATCAGCTTCGTTTCCAGGATCGCCGCGACCAAAATACTTCTTCGATTCATAAAATCCACTACCTCTTTGATTTTCCCTCGAAGTCCATCGCAGTTGAATTAGAGAAAAGATACTTTGTCAGGAGTTGTGACAGCAATGTGCGGTGTCAGCGGCTACGGGGCAGATTGCGGGGGAGTCACGTAATCCGAAGACGACCACTCGCTGGGGACTACATTGGCGCAGCATGAAGCAACGTAGTCCATTTCGCTATACATACTAAGGCCGGAACAACTCCTGAAATGAACCCTTTCTCCGCATCTGTTGCATCTCACCGAAATCGGGTTGACAGCCCTGGTTCGGAAGTTGATTCCACCGAGTAAATCCGGTGCATAAAAAAACCATATAACCTCATAGAGTTATAATGTTTGTTGAAAATCATCTAGAGGACTTCTAGACCTCTTTCCCTCTCTGGGCGTAGGAATATTAAACCGAAAATATATTTTAAAAAATCCACGATTATCGTTCGGAAAAAAGTGTTAAAAATTCCTTTCGGAGTAAATCCGGTGCATAAAAAAACCATATGATCGGCCCGTCGAACTATGATAATTTTCAACAAACATTATAACCTCATAGAGTTATAATGTTTGTTGAAAATCATCTAGAGGACTTCTAGACCTCTTTCCCTCACTGGGCGTAGGAATATTAATCCGAAAATATATTTTAAAAAATCCACGATTATCGTTCGGAAAAAAGTTTTAAAAATTCCTTTAGGAAATATTTTAAAAACACACAATTTTTTCCACCAATATACATTTAAATAACGATTTTTATTTAAAAATTCACTATTATTACCTAAAAATGTATTTCAAAAACTAACGGCTATTCCTTCAAAATGTATGTACAAAATTAGAATCAGTCTTATTTATAAACTTGTTAATATGTTTGTCCAAAAAAAAACAAGACTAGTCCTTAAGGAATCCTGGACTGATTTCAAAATTTCCAATTTTTAACATCACTAATGTTTTTTTTCAACAATTTTGGATTAGTTTTTTTTTCACACAAAATAAAAAAGTCAAGTACATACCTCTTCATATCCATCTACACCGTATATATGTTTGTATATGTAGATATGTGACTATGTACAGAGGTCGCAAAGGTAATAATGATGCAGTCGTTTAAAAATTCCCACTAATTGTTGGCCAGAAAAAATAAAGACCAGCAGCAACAGCATCAAAACAACAACAACACCACCATTAGCAGCAATATCAAAAAGGCAACAGCAATAAACATTATTCTCAATGAAAAAATAAATGAAAAAATCCAAAGAATAACTAACGTATGAATCCTCCACCACCACCCCCACTTCTTTTCATTTTTTTTTCGAAAAAATAATGAATTTTGAATTTTGGCAAAAATTTTATGTTTTAGTTCATTAGTGAAACTCAACCACAAAAGGTGGTCGTCGTGGTGAAAAGTCTAATTGGTTTTTTAATAGCAAAAATAAAATAAAATTTTGAAATAAAATGGTAATTAATTCGATTAAGTGATATTCGAAATAATAACTAGAAAATAATAATAAACAATTAAATATAAAATTATATTAATGAAGTTCGAAAATTAATTTTGTGACGAAGTGTAAAAATGTGGAAACGGGAAAATCTATACTAATAAAAAAGTAATGTGATTGACTGACGCCCAAACGAAGCGGCTGAGGCTAGAATCTTGAAATTTTGAGTGAGGGTCACTCTTGGCCTGGGTTTTTGGAATTTCGTACTAGAACGGTACAAAAAGTACTAAATGTGATACCATTTGTATTTGGCTAACCAGTAGAGCTAAAACTCTTAAATTTTAAATAAGGATCACTGATGGAGCGTAGAATAGATATAGCAAAGTGTTTTTTTTGGACATTCGAACTATAAGTATGCGAAAAGTACTAAAATGTGCTACATTTGGTACAATTTCGTAGCATGTGAATGGATAGAGCTAAAAACTGGAAATTTGGAATGCCAATTAGGGTTGAGATGTAAGGTCTATTTAAGGAGATGGTTTTGAAAGCGTGTACTCATGTGTACGAAAAGTACTATATGGTACTATATTTGGTACAAATTTAATTTGGAGATTCAAATCGAGCTGCAATCCAGAAATTTGAAATTCACATTACCGTCGGAGTGTAGGATTGGGATATGTACGTAGTTTTGGAATTTTTTTTACTTATGTGCACGAAAAGTACTAAATCTTACTATAATTGGTACAATTTGGATTTGGTTGAACCAATAGAGAGGGAACAATGAAATTTTGAGTCAGGGCCATTGTAGGGGTGTAGGATTAGGGCCAGGATTCAGTTTAAGAAATTAATACTTATGGGTACTAAGTGGTACTAAATTTGGTACAATTTGAATTTTAGGTGAAACAATAGAGCTAGAATCATGAAATTTGGAGTCAGGATCACTGTAGAGGTGTAGGATTGGGGTATGTAGGATATTTTGGAAATTGGTACTAATGCGTACTAAATTTGGTACAATTAAAATTGTGGGTGAAGCGATAGAGTTGAAATTATGAAATTTTGATTTAGGATCACTGTGGAAGTGTAGGATTGGGGTATGTAGGATATTTTGGAAATTGGTACTAATTTGGTACAATTTGAATTGTGGGTGAACCGATAGTGTTGGAATCCTGAAACTTGGATTTAGGATCATTGTGGGGTGTTGGTTTCGGGGAAGAAAGGAGGTTTTGCAAGTAAGTACTACTGTGTACTAAATTTGGTACAATTTGAATTGTGGGTGAACCGATAGAGTTAGAATTCTGAAACTTGGATTTAGGATCACTGTGAGGGTGTAGGATTGGGGTAAGTAAGACGTTTTGGAAATTCGTACTACTGTGTACTAAATTTGGTACAATTTGAATTGTGAACCTATGGAGTTGGAATCCTGAAACTTGGATTTAGAATCACTGTCGGGGTGTTTATTTGGGTTAAGTAGCAAGTTTTGGAAATTCGTACTACTGTGTACTAAATTTGGTACAATTTAAATTGTGGGTGAACCGATAGAGTTGGAATCCTGAAATTTGAATTTGTAATCATTGTGGGGGTGTAGGATCAGGGTATGCAGGAAGTTTTGTTGGATGGTTGAGGAGGGTACTTATGAAAATAATGTGTGCTAAATGGAACTATGTTTGCTAAAATTTGGATTTAGGTGAACCTTTAGAGTTCGAATCATGAAATTTTAGTACCAAATTTTTACTCGAATTCAATTTATAGTCGATATTAATGTGTGGATTGTTTTTTCTGACATATGCAGTTATCTGTGAAAATAAAATAATATGTTAATATATGTTTAAGTATTTCCTATATTCGCTAACGAAGTTGCGGGCATATGCTAGTATGTTATAAAATAGTCTATATTTCACAAAATCCACAATTATATATTCCAAAATATATTTAAAAAATATTTAAAAATATTCACGATTATTTCTTTAAAAAAATATTTAAAATATAAACGATCCTTTCATAAAGGCTCCGAAAATAATATTTAAAAAAAATCACGCCTATTTGTAGGCTTCGAAAATAATATTTAAAAAAATCCACGCCTATTTGTAGGCTTCGATTTCTATCCCCAAAATAAAATAATGAAAAATTATTTTTTGAATATTTTTTATTATTTTTAAATATCTCTTCCCACTTATAGGAAGACGACGAGAAAATGGACATTATGCGTCGGGCATTTCAAATGTTCGATACCCAAAAGACTGGCTTCATCGAAACTCTGCGACTCAAAACGATTCTAAATAGTATGGGTCAAATGTTCGAGGAGAGTGAATTGCAGGAGTTGATCGATGAAAATGACCCTGAGAATACGGGTAAAGTAAATTTCGATGGCTTTTGTAATATAGCTGCCCATTTTCTCGAGGAAGAAGATGCCGAGGCTATACAAAAAGAATTGAAGGAAGCATTTCGCCTGTACGATCGTGAGGGTAATGGTTATATGAAAGAAATCTTAGCTGCTTTGGATGATAAACT
>NW_026874827.1:0-16544 GCF_032173495.1 Musca vetustissima
ATTAACATGAAAGTGAATGAAATAAAATATGTGATATTTATGTAAATGTGAATCTACCTAGATCTATCCATAGAGTATGTAAATCGACTTCAAACAAATATAAATAGGTCATTCGTTGGGCTATGTCTGTACTTCTAGAAAACGCAACTGCGTAATTCTATGCTCAATTTTGTAAGTTGTGCAAAAATTGATGTCAAACTGACTAACAATTTACTTGAAATCGGGCGAAAATATATATGGAAGCTCTATCCAAATATTAACCGATTTCAAACAAACTTGTCACAGGTTAGGTTATACTAATTTCAGAACGTTTCGTTCCTATCAGCCTATTGGTTCCTTGGTGCGTCAATTACTTAAAATAAATCTATATTAAAAGGGAGCTATTTCTAAATCTGGACCGATTTTCACGAAACAAGGCAGACATCACTCTAGGCTCAATTCAGTACGTTATGCCAAATTTCGTGCAAATCGAAGGATATATAGAGACTTTGGTGCACCATTTACATAAAATCGGACGAAACTATATATGGGAGCTATATAGATATCTGGACCGACTTTCTCGAAACTTGGCAGACATAACTCTAGGCTCAATTCAGTACGTTATGCCAAATTTCGTGCAAATCGAAGGATATATAGGGACTTTGGTGCACCATTTACATGAAATCGGACGAAACTATATATGGGAGCTATATCTAAATCTGGACCGATTTTCTCGAAACTTGACAGACATCACTCTAGGCTCAATTCAGTAAGTAATTCGTCCAAATCGAAGGATATATAGGGACTTTGGTGCACCATTTATATGAAATCGGGCGAAACTATATATGGGAGCTATATCTAAATCAGGACCGATTTTCACGAAACTTGGCAGACATCATTCTGGGCTCAATTCAGTACGTTATGCCAAATTTCGTGCAAATCGAAAGATATATAGGGACTTTGGTGCACCATTTACATAAAATGGGACGAAACTATATATGGGAGCTATATTTAATCTGGACCGATTTTCTCGAAACTTGGCAGACATCACTCTAGGCTCAATTCAGTACGCTATGCCAAATTTCGTGCAAATCGAAGGATATATAGGGACATTGGTGCACCATTTATATGAAATCGGACGAAACTATATATGGGAGCTATATCTCAATCAGGACCGATTATCACGAAACTTAGCAGACATCATTCCAGGCTCAATTCAGTACGTTATGCCAAATTTCGTGCAAATCGAAAGATATATAGGGACTTTGGGGCACCATTTACATGAAATCGGACGAAACTATATATTGGAGCTATATCTAAATCTGGACCGATTTTCTCGAAACTTGGCAGACATCATTATAGACCTAAATGATTAGGCTGTACCAAATTTCGTGCAAATCGAAAGATATATAGGGACCGTTTACATTAAATCGGTAAAATATATATGGGAGCTATATCTAAATCTGAACCGATTTTTCCCAATTTCAATATGGTTCGTCCTTGGGCCGAATAAGTGACCTATGCCAAATTTCATCCAATTCGGATCATAAATGCGACCTGTACTTTGTTTACAATTTAACATGCACAGACAGACAGACAGACGGACGGACATGCATAAATCGACTTAGAAAGTGATTCTATGCATATTCTCAAAAGGAACCATGTGTCTATCTCGTTTCCTTTTGTCATACATATGCACAAAGACATAACACCCTGTACCACAGTGTGGTGAAGGGTATAAACATTTGTGGAGATATTTGGTACCTATTAGGAACTCAAAGTACTAAATTACAGCCAATTCGGTGTATACTCTCAGCCTCATCGATGTTTCTTTGGGTCAAATCCGCTTCAGACGAGTTGAAGCCGACGAAGAGAGTAACCTCTTTAATCCACACTTTATACATAATAATCTTACTTGCAAACAAAGTTTAAGTTCGAAAATGGGGTATATCGGTGCACTTTTTCTTTTACCTCCCCCACAAAATAATCAACATTTTGTTGAAATGTAATTTCTTAATATCATGCGAACGGAGTGTCCGATTTGAATTAAACTTTGCATAAACTATAATCTTTACCAAGCCTAGATAAAGTCCAAAAATGGGATCCATTGGACCACTTCTTTTGGCACCTCCCTAACAAAAGATCAAACTTTTCATAATTAAACATCCAATATTCGGATTAAGGAATGTCCGATTTGATCAAAAATGTGCACATCGTATCAAACTCAATTTAAGTTCGAAGATTAGAAACCACTCCTTCTGGTACCTCCTCCACAAATTTGTCAATTGTCATTCGACCAGGGTATTCGATTGAAACCAAACTTTGTTCAACCTAATACTTTAACAAAACATGCCTTATGTTTGAAGATGGTCCACACCTTCTATTAGCTCCCCCACAAAGAGTCACAATTTGGAAAATTTTTTAATCCTATAACAATAGTATGGAATGTCCGATTTGATACAAAATGACGACATGGTAATATTTCGTTCGAAATGAAATTAGAGAATGGGATTCATTTATTGAAAATTTTTCTGATATTCGGTGTATTGGAGGTTTAAACCACAGTTTTCCGACCTGAGCGTCTGTACTTTGGTATTTAATTTTCTGCTCCACAATTTTTCACCTACGATACTGTATTTGGCTACATGCCTTTGTGTCAACAACAATTCGTAAATCTTGTTAACAATTTTACAATTTTAAATAGGCGCAAACAAAATAAAAGTTTCGTTTTGAGAAAAGAAACTTTTATATTCTCTGTCGGATTTATTTGCACGTTGACGATTAATTTAAACATATATTGAATTAAGAACATGAAATTATAGACGAAAATTAATAAAAAATATATTTGAAAGATTTTCAATTTTTATTCGTTCTGGTTACTTTTTAACGATATGGAATCGAAATGCTCACAATTTATGTTTCTCCTGCAGGGAACATTAGATTAAGATCATAAAAACCAATTTATTGTATTGAAACATCTTTACTAACATTTACATTCCCAAAAAATATTGTTAATATAGAATATGTCCATCGCAGTCAATAGAAACATAAATTTGTATAAAACAATCCAACTGCCAACAGAAAGAAGTCAACACGCCAAAAAAAAAAAAAAAAAAAAAGAACAAAGCAAATACAAAGTTATACCGTAAATCTCGAAACAAATATTTTATTTTCATCTCAAACCATTGTTCCAATTCGTTCCATTGCCTTGCCAATAAATGACAACTTTTAAACTATTGGAATAACTCTTGTTCAAAAACAAAAAAAGTTTATTATTATTTTCGTTCAACTGTTTGCAAATATCCTTTTTTCATATTTCGTTGATTTGTTGGCAGTTGCCAATACAATATTATTGGGAACTCACTTCCACAAAACGAAAATATCGGAACGAAAAAACTACACGAAATATACAACTCAAATACACCACTCAAAGTTTATGAAACTTTTATTATTTCTATAGTGATTTTCGGGTTTTTCGGAATTATATTGGCAAGCATATTGAATATTTGTTGGCATTAATATAGAAGTAGTTTCTTAGCCTTGGTAATAGTTTATTACATTGCAATTGTTTGGATAAAATGTTAATAGGAAATAATAATTTATAAGATGGATTATTGGGAAATAATATACATATGTACAACAACTATTCTAAGATGAAAAGTAGATTAAAAATTTCATTGGGAGACAGACGAAATAGTTTTTGGAGATTTCTCTATTGAATTCACTCAAATATATATTTAACTCGGCGGTAAACCAGATTAAATGTATCCAAATTTTGGCAGACTTTGATATTGGCCACCATAGTGGCGTATACGTTTAGTCAATACTTATACGCTGTGATGACATCACCTACAAAAAATCGGAAATATATATGTAGTGTTGCCAAAACATGGTTGATAAAAAATGCTATATTTTGTTTAAAAAAAATGCTAGAAACTGCTAAAAATTTGTAAAAAGTGCTAAAAAAATCTGTATTTCTTAAATATGCATTATTCAGGCAAGGTGAAGTGAGTGTATATTCACTTGAAACCCCGTTTTTTCATAATAAGAATACAATTCTATGCCGATTTAGCCATGTCCGTTTGTCTAATGAAATAATCTTACGTCGCGCAATATTGAACACAGATCTTGGAAATTTTGTACATACATTGCTTCTACATCTAGGATTTTTGGTAATGGAAATGGGATGTATACGCCCCAATATTCGATATTTTGAAGCTTTGGGGTAGTTTTTCAGTTTAATTTCGTATTTTGGGTTCGCCCTGTGTACAAAATCTTCCTATTAAAACTGTCAATAATGGCCAACGTTTTACAAACGAAATCGTTATAATATGATATTTGCGATTCTCATTGGCTAAAAACCCTCCATACCAAAAATTATCAATATGAGACCATGTTTCGGAGTAGCCTTTATAAAAACCCTCCATACCAAAAATTATTCATTGGGAAAAAATCTCAAAATTTTCGTATTTTGATGGTCATAACGATATTTTCCCACCAAAATAACTGTAATTTCAGATTGCGGGGTTTGCACATTTCTTGGTCAAGGTTTGTACATAGGCCTCAAATAAAAGTACCGCTCTATTTTCGGTTGTTTTAAGGTTTTAACAGCATTTTTTGGGTTCTTTTAGGGTAGAACATATTTATGCGGAAAATGTTCTACGTAGATATATGTACATATCTTCCATATAAAATTCCCGTTCTATTTGCGTACTTTTTAGAACCTTTTCTCGTCGATGTGACTGTAATTTAAAAAATGACGCGACCCATTTTAGGTACTCTGAAGTGGTTATAATTTGACATTCTGGATTCCAGATGAATATAAAACATTTTTTTTTTTTTCAAAATGTTTCCAATTTAGGTTCATTACTTTTACATAGCTCCCAAACAACGGCCCCGAATATTTTGGGTTTTTGGCAATACCACAGTCACCATATGAAGTACCCTAGCCACACAGTCACCATATGAAGTACCCTAAGTTGTAAAATGTTTGGCCGTTCCGGGCTTTTTAACTGTTTAAAATTTTTACCAAAACAACCAACAATTTTAAAAAATTCCAGAAAAAAATAAAAATGCTAAACGAGTTTTAAAAGTTCTAAATCTAGCACTAAAAGTGCTAAATTGGCAACATTGCATATATGGGAAGTATATTCAAATTTGAACCGATTCTGACAAATTTTTATAGGGTTAGACGGAAGCGATCATATAGTTTCCTCAACCATGTATTATCCCCTTTGGTGGGAGAATGTGGCTGGTAGCTTAAAACTACCAAAAATTAAAACTAAAAAAAAAATGTATAAAATGGAGATATGACAAATTTGTTCCCCAAAGATATCTGAAATACAAGCCTACAGTCATTCAGTCGAAGTAAACGTGCATCAATATGGAACCTATATTGAAAATTTTCTTGCAGGGATTTGTTTCCAGTAGAGAACCCTCAATGTCTACTTAAAGCCGTATTAGTTGATATAGCAGCATTATCCTGCATAGGCCAGTAAAATACCAAAATGGGAGGAATATTAGGCACCCTTGTTTTTTTCAATTTTAAAGATTTCCTCATTCAGACCTCTTCGTATATAAGACAGTTCAAATTATTGTTATTATTTTTTCCTCTCAATGTCTTTCCAATACACGTTGACTTTTTCCTTAATTCGCTCTTTGTGTTTTGCTGCTATTATTGTTGTACTTGTGACTTTGTTTGAATTACCCGATAATTGAATGTGGTTTTCAACTATTTGACAATATAATAATATCCATGACAATACCATTACAATGACATATACATTTACAACAACCTCATAAACATTGTTTTTTTCTTTTTGGTAAGAACAAAAATAAATACTTAATACTATTACTTGTTGTTGACATGGCACACTGACCAATAAGCTGTAGGTCGCTGACTGGAAGTACACATTATAATCTTTGGCACGAGATGTTTTTTATACCCTTCACCACACTGTGGTACAGGGTATTATGTCTTTGTGCATATGTTTGTAACAGGCAAAAGGAAACGAGATAGACACATGGTTCCTTTTGAGAATATGCATAGAATCACTTTCTGAGTCGATTTATGCATGTCCGTCCGTCCGTCTGTCCTTCCGTCTGTAGATGTTAAATTGTAAACAAAGTACATGTCGCATTTATGATCCTAATTGGATGAAATTTGGCATAGGTCACTTATTTGGCCCAAGGACGAACCCTATTGAAATTGGGACAAATCGGTTCAGATTTGGATATAGCTCCCATATATATATTTAACAGATTTAATGTAAACGGTCCCTATATATCTTTCGATTTGCACGAAATTTGGTACAGTCTAATCATCTAGGCCTAGAATGATGTCTGCCAAGTTTCGTGAAAATCGGTCCAGATTTAGATATAGCTCCCATATATAGTTTCGTGCGATTTCCCGTAAATTGTGCACCAAAGTCCCTATATATCTTTCGATTTGCACAAAATTTGGCATAACGTACTGAATTGAGCCTAGACTGATGTCTGCCAAGTTTCTAGAAAATCGGTCCAGATTTAGATATAGCTCCCATATATAGTTACGTCCGATTTCATGTAAATGGTGCCCCAAAGTCCCTATATATCTTTCGATTTGCACGAAATTTGGCATAACGTACTGAATTGAGCCTAGAATTATGTCTGCCAAGTTTCGAGAAAATCGGTTAAGATATAGCTCACATATATAGTTTCGTCCGATTTCATGCAAATGGTGCCCCAAAGTCCCTATATATCTTTCGATTTGCACGAAATTTGGCATAACGTACTGAATTGAGCCTAGAATTATGTCTGCCAAGTTTCGAGAAAATCGGTTAAGATATAGCTCACATATATAGTTTCGTCCGATTTCATGCAAATGGTGCCCCAAAGTTCCTATATATCTTTCGATTTGCACGAAATTTGGCATAATGTTCTGAATTGAGCCTAGAGTGATGTCTGCTAAGTTTCGAGGAAATCGGTCCAGATTTAGATATAGCTCCCATATATAGTTTCGTCCGATTTCATGTAAATGGTGTCCCAAAGTCCCTATATATCTTTCGATTTGCATGAAATTTGGTATAACGTGCTGAATTGAGCCTAGAGTGATGTCTGCCAAGTTTCGAGAAAATCGGTTAAGATAAAGCTCCCATATATAGTTTCGTCCGATTTCATATAATGGTGCCCAAAGTATATTTCGATTTGCACGAAATTTGGCATAATGTTCTGAATTGAGCCTAGAGTGATGTCTGCCAAGTTTCGTGAAAATCGGTCCAGATTTA
This sequence comes from Musca vetustissima, assembly GCF_032173495.1. NCBI lineage: Eukaryota > Metazoa > Arthropoda > Insecta > Diptera > Muscidae > Musca > Musca vetustissima. The sequence goes on from NW_026874827.1 coordinate 7,245, forward strand.
GATATAGCTCCCATATATACCTTCTTTCGATTTCATGTAAATGGTGCTCCAAAGTTACTATATATCTTTCGATTTGCACGAAATTTGGTATAACGTGCTGAATTGAGCCTAGAGTGATGTCTGCCAAGTTTCGAGAAAATCGGTTAAGATAGAGCTCCCATATATAGTTTCGTCCGATTTCATGTAAATGGTGCCCCAAAGTCCCTATATATCTTTCGATTTGAACGAAATTTGGCATAACGTACTGAATTGAGCCTAGAGTGATGTCTGCCAAGTTTCGTGAAAATCGGTCCAGATTTAGATATAGCTCCCATATATAGCTTCTTTCGATTTCATGTAAATGGTGCACACAAGTCCACATATATGTTGCGTTTTGCACGAAATTTGGCATAACGTACTGAATTGAGCCTAGAATGATGTCTGCCAGGTTTCGTGAAGATCGGTCAAAACGTTCTGAAATTTGTATAACCTAATCTGTGACAAGTTTTTTTTTAAATCGCTTAATATTTGGATAGAGCTTCCATATATATTTTCGCCCGATTTCAAGTAAATTGGGCATCAAACTCCTGATGTTAGTCAGATTGACATCAAATTTTGCACAACTTACAAAATTTAGCCTAGAATTACGTAGTTGCGTTTTCTAGAAGTACAGACATAGCCCAACGGATGACCTATTTGTATTTGTTTGAAGTCGATTTACATTCTTTATGGATAGATCTAGGTAGATTCACATTTAGATAAATATCACATATTTTATTTCATCCAATTTCATTATAATAGTCCTGTTTAACATATCCATAGTGGTGAAGGGTATCATATAGTCGGCCCCGTCCGACTTTACTACTTTCCTTACTGGTTTTAGTATTGAGGTGATGCTACACTTAATGGTTGATGTTGGGAGTATTGTATGTGAAAATTTATATTTAGTGAATTATTTATATTATTTTATTTATTTTATTATTATTGCATATGCGAATTAAATTCAAATTTGTCAATGTTCGACCTTTGTCTTCATTCTAGGAACAGTCCTTTTCAAAGCAGATGTTTGTTGTAGCGATGGATAATTAATGCACACATCTACCATTGCTTCCATGGTATACACCTGTTTTTGCGTGTCAGAAAAAACGGAAGAAGTTATGTGCCTGATCATTATTGATCAGAATAAAATTCAATGTCGATTTAGACATGTCCGTTTGCCTGTTGAAATCGTGATAGAAATCGCAATAATTAAAATAGATTTGCACAGACATTGCTATTACTTCTTGGATGTTTGGTATGCAAATGGAATTTATTGGTCCAGGATCCCGTAATTATCAATATCGGTTTCCATTTTGGTATAGCTTCCTTATCATATATTCCATATATTATAAATTAGTAATATTGTTAAACATCATGCGTCATTTTATGTACGTTCAAGGTGCTAGCCCAACCTAATTGGCCGCAGTTTTATATTTAGTTTTCTCCACGAAGAAGACACGGTCGGTCATAGGTTTTCTGAATGCCCTCCTCATAGGAGGCTTGAGGACATACCTTGTCTGACATTCATTGTCGTCAGACTTTCAACTGAAAAGAAAAACAGTCAGGAGAGCGGTAAAGTCGGTCGGTGCCGACTATATGTTACCCTTCGCTACTTTTGGTTTATTCAAGAGATGCACCCTTACAAACTTCGCATTTTTGAAGGACCATTAAAATGAACTTAAATATGTGATCTCTATCTAAATGTGAACCGACTATGATCAATCTTAAAATATGTCATTCGGCAACCTAAACTATTATGTCTTTGTATATATTTTTATCAGACAAAAGGAAACGACATAGACACATGGTTCCTTTTGAGATTATGCATAGATTCACCTTCTGAGTCGATTTATGCATATCCGTCCATGTTACATTGTAAACAAAGTACAGGTCGCGTTTATGATTCCAATTGGGTGAAATTTGGCATAGCGTACTTAATAGATGTGTGATAAGTTTCGTGAAAGTCCTTTCAGATTTAGATATAGCTCCCATATTTATATTTTCGTCCGATTTTGTGTAAATAGTGCACCGAAGTCCCTGTTCATCTTTCGACTTGCAAGATATTTGGCATAGCGCACTGAATTAACACTAAAATTATGTGTGGCGAGTTTCGTGTAAAGCGGTTCAGATTTAGATATAGCTTCCATATTTGTCCCTATTTACCTGTATATCTTCCGATTTGCACAAAATTTAGCATATATTACTGAATTGAGGTTTAAATGACGTGTGATACGTTTTCTAAAAATCGATTCATTTTTATACCCTACACAACTATGTTGTCAGTGCCTCTTTTGATAAAGATCGGTTAACAATGGACCCTGACTTTTGTGTGAAAAATTACAAATGTTTTATTCTATAGCGTATATATTTACCCCTGAATGACATAGACCAAAGAAGTTGAAAATATATCCAAGAGGAGTGGTTGGCCTTCAAATTGATACATTGTTGTATGTACTCGGTTATGGGAGTTACACTCAAATATTTTCAGGTGCTTACGTATTCAAATATTATTTAGTAACCCATTACCACCCTAGAAGGCGAAAATATAGCGCTGATCGCTTTGAAATTTTCCATGCGGGTCCAGGTATGGTCAAGGACAACGCCTGTAATTTTCGGTGATGATCAGATAATAATATTGGGATGAAGTGGACCGAAAAATTATTTTTTTTTTTTTTTTTTTTTTTTTCGAGCCGATCTATAGGCCACAATTGAAATCCGAACATAACAACACAACCCACGGTGGAGGTCAAGAGAGTGCAAATATTGCCCAAGATCAGAATATAGAACCACACAATGTTAGATTTTCGTGGAAGTTGTGTAGGGTATCACAGGGTCGGCCTCGTCCGACTATACTGCTCCGCTCACTGGTTAAATATAGCTCCAATTAACTTTTCGTCCGATTTTAGGTAAATGGTGCGCTAAACTCCTGTCCGATTGATACGAAATTTTGCACAAAGTATCAAGTTGAGACCAGAAAGACGTTATTGTGTTTTGTTCAAATTTTCGTGTGAATCGAACTAATTTGTGTCTGTGTTGCAGCGTTTAGTTAACTATTTGGAAACCGATTTTTTTTATCGTAGAACGACTTTTGTGCACTGATATAATGCAACTATCCTTAATAGAATATACCTTTTGGGAGATACTTTACATTATGTCTGCAAAATAAAAGTCCAACATCAAGAGAACCAAAAGCAATATTGAAGTGAAAATCATTTTATATTATGCTCTATTTTCATTTTTATAAGAATTAAAAAAAATTGAGGGCATAATTCTTATAATTGGAAGTGATTTAAATAATTTGGACTGGACACATAAATTGGTACTATATACATTTTTACTCTCTTATCTACTTTAAAAAAAGCAGAACTTGACCAAAAATTTAAATTTTTAGAATTTTTTTATATCTGTGCTCCATAAACAAGTCTTGACCTATGTAATCCAAAATATAAATATTTACCAGTTCGAATTAAAAATAACCTCCAAAACATTTTTTTGCCTTTGGGTTGCATTGGGCCACAAAAGATTAAAATAGAACGAAACTATACATGGGAACTATATCTAAATCTGAACCGATTTCAACAAAACTTGACATACGTTATGTTATAGTAACTTCAGTACGTTTAGCCGCTTAACTTAGGATCTTTGGTGCACCATTTACATAAAATCGGACGAAACTTTATATGGGAGCTATATCTAAATCTGAACCGATTTTCCCAATTCCAATAGGGTTCGTACTTGGGCCAAATAAATGAGCCGTGCCAAATTTCACCGCATAAATGCGACCTGTACATTATTTACAATTAAAAATGGACAGGCAGACGGATGGGCGGTTATGCGAAAATCGACTGAGAAAGTAATTCTATGCATATTCTCAAAAGGAACCATGTGTCTATCTCCTTTCATTTTGACAGTTATAAAAAGACTTTATACCCTGTACCACAGTGTGGTCAAGGGTAAATTGAAATGTTAAAAGTAAGTAATCCACACTAGAATATTTATATTGCGCTCTTATTCATTAAAGGTTTTGTAAGTGTTGAAGGGAGAAATATTCGTACACTTTTGCCCGCCAATGTAGGTATCACAATATATTCTGTATAATTTCGTTATATTTACTTGAAATAAATTTCGATGAAAAAGGATAGTTTTCTATGGATTTTAAGAAGTTCGTTTTATAAGGGAGAGGAAGTACTAAAAGGTACCAAATCTGGTTTTGCCCAGGCGATACGGTTTAAGCTAGTGTATTGAATGATCCTTCTTAATGAAAATGTTATTCAGTAAAGCTCTAAACCGATTCTAAGTGATGACTTGAACACAGAAGTCATAAAAACCAGTAAGGAAAGTAGTAAAGTCGGACGGGCCGACTATATGATACCCTTCACCACTATGGGTATATTAAACAGGACTATGATCATGAAACTTCAAACAAATATCAATAGGTCATCCGTTGGGCTAGGTCTGTACTTCTAGGAAACCCAACTACGTTATTCTATGCTCAATTTTGAACAAATCTGAATTAAACTCAAAACGCTATGCAACATAAGAACTTGGTACATTATTTAGATTAAATCGAACGAAAATATATATCTAGATCTGAATCGATTTTCACGAAACTCAGGACACATCATTCCAGCATCAATTCAGAACGCTATGCAAAATTTTGTGCAAATCGAAGGATACATGTTCGAATTTATATATATATATATATATCAGTACGTTATGATAAATTTCGTGCAAATCGAAAGATATATAGGGACTTTGGTGCACCATGTACAAGAAATCGGACGAAACTATATATGGGAGCTATATCCAAATCAGGACCGATTTTCTCAAATTTGGCAGACATCACTCTAGGCTTAATTCAGTACGTTATGCCAAATTTCGTGCAAATCGAAAGATATATAGGGGCTTTGGGGCACCATTTACATAAAATCGGACGAAACTATATATGGGAGCTATATCTAAATCTGGACCGATTTTTTCGAAACTTTGCAGACATCACTCTAGGCTTAATTCAGTACGTTATGCCAAAGTTCGTGCAAATCGAAAGATATATAGGGACTTTGGGGCACCATTTATATGAAATCGGACGAAACTATATATGGGAGCTATATCTAAATCTGGACCGATTTTCTCGAAACAAGGTAGACATCACTCTAGGCTTAATTCAGTACTTTATGCAAAATTTCGTGCAAATCGAAAGATATATAGGGACTTTGGTGCACCATTTATATGAAATCGGACGAACAGACAGACAGACAGACGGACGGACGGACGGACGGACATACATAAATCGACTTAGAAAGTGATTCTATGCATATTCTCAAAAGTAACCATGTGTCTATCTCGTTTCCTTTTGCCTGTTACAAACATATGCACAAAGACATAATACCCTGTACCACAGTGTAGTGAAGGGAATAAAGACATAATACCCTGTACCACAGTGTGGTCAAGGGTATAATGAAATGTAAAATATAAGTAACCCACACTAGAATATTTATATTGCGCTCTTATTCATTAAAGGTTTTGTAGGTGTTGAAGGGAGGAATATTCGTACACTTTTGCTCGCCAATGTATAATTTCGTTACATTTACTTGAAATAAATTTCGACGAAAATGGATACAGTTGTCTATATTTTTGGAAAATACATACAGATAAAAGCAGGTTTTAATAATTTATATGCATATTATTACAAAGCTAATAAACAAATACATGCTTGAATTATTGAACTGGACTAAATTCAGACATTTCTCGCTAAGTGTTTATGTCGTACTGGTGGCGTATGATATATTGTATAAATGAACAAATTATGTATACGCAATGATAAACCCTAATGCAATTTAGGTATTTATTAAGGCTAGATTTGAGTAAGTTCGTACTATACGGGAGAGGAAGTACTAAAAGTTACCAAATCTGGTTTTGCCCAGGCGATACGGTTGAAGCTAGCGTATTGAATGATCCCTTAATTTTAGTTTACAACTTCTTAATGAAAATGTTATTCAGTAAAGCTCTAAACCGATTCTAAGTAATGACTTGAACACAGAATCATGAAAAATACCGATGGATGCTGCACGGAATGATACAAAGAAACAATAACTATAATATAATAAATATTATATCGCTATAATAAGTTATTTTCCCGGACCCACTATTTACCGATAGTTTTAAAGTCTTAAAAACTTAATTGCAAAGCACATACACAATTTAAATACTTGTCATTCCTCAATGATGCTCGATAGAAACATGACAACATTGTATTGTAATAATAATGACATTATTTTTGTAACAATAATATTTAATGCCAAATTAAGTGGTATTTGTCATTGTCACATTCAACAACTGAAAATATTTTTCCATTGTGCTTGTTGTAATTGTTCTTTCTTTTGTAATAGCCACTTAACAGTTTTGTAAACTGTAATACGATTTGACATTTTTCTGTTTCGCGAAAAGCAGTTGTTAGTTGTTAGCAGTCGAACAAGGAAACTTCGCTGAACTAACAATTATCGGCTTATTTAAATATTTTGTTTTTCTATTTTCCGTTATTGTACATTTTTCGAAATAAGAAGAAGACTATGAGTATTGTTAAGTGAATATACAAATAACAATATGCGAAAAAATTTAGCTCTTGGTTAGAGGTGGGATATTTGATTCATTCAAATTTATTAACCATTAGAAGGAGGGGAAGACCCCAGACCATAAGCTCCTGTTGTCACATAGTGTTAGCAGACTTTTTACATTGACATAGTCCCCATATAAAGGTACCGACTGATTTAAGGAATTCCGAAGACCCAACATATGGTGAAGGGTGTAACAAATCTGTATTTGTTCTTACAAATTTAATTCAGCTATTTCAAGTTTATATTTCACTTAAGAGATATGTATGTGTCGCTGTCTGTGAGATATGCCCAAGAGAACTTGTGTGAAAAAATGTTGTCGCAAATACGTGTTATTGTTGAGATTAAACAACAATAATCTGCTACGAACTTCACTTACTCATATATGGGCAATATTGCCAATTTTTTAATATTCCATTTTCAAAAAATCCGCTTTTTTGTTTTTGTGGCACATCAATGATTTTTGGTGCACATATAGAGAAAAATGTTCTGACTCCGAAACCGTTCGCGATCAAATTTTTGGTTGATGCGCGCAAAAGTTATCGAGGTTTTAATTTTCGACATTAGAAAAAAAATCTTAAAATTACGCCGTTTATTATATTGACCAAAAACGTTGATATATATCTTCCTCCGTAAAATAAGAATATATTATAACAATCACAATAAAGATGCACATATTCGCGAAATATAAGAAAAATAAAAAAATATAGCAGATTACATCAATATTTTCATTATGTTAATGACATACACACACCTAAAAATTAATTTAAAAATATCTACATAATCTAAACACCATGATGAATCAAATGATATCAAAATCACACAAGTCCATGTAGCGGTTTCTAAATCACAGCGACAACAAAACAAGATATTGAGGAAAAATATTTGTTTTTGGTTCGAAAAAATAATGTCATCATATTTATTTTTTTAATTGTATACAAGAAATGTCAGAAAAAAATGTTGGGGTTATTCTGCTTTTTTACCCGAATTTCGCGGAAAAATTTACATATATAATAATAATCACTTTTTGTGTATAAGTATACGCCTTCCGGATTATATCAAGACCCTTCCGATAAATCTTGGGGTTCTATAAATAGGAATAAATCTTAAAATAAAAAAATATTATGAAATATACATTTTAAATTGCGTGTAAATCGCGTAATTCTCAAAATCATTTGATGTGCATGCGGTTTCCAGGAAGTACTGAAGTTTATCTTCCAATCCATATATATTTTGCGAAATTTCATTTGACGGCTAAGATGTGCCACACGTTACATTGAAGTACCCAAAAAATCGTAAAACGCGAATAATTTCCGAAAACTCCATATGTCATTAACGCGCATCCGATTTCGGTGTGCACCCTAAAAAAATATATCGATCTATACCGATTTCAATGTGGTCCATTAAGAACCATGGATGTGCCAGCTCACACTATTTTTGAGATAAATTGCGTCTAAATCGCGTAATTCTCAAAATCATTTGATGCGCATGCGGTTTCCAGGAAGTACTGAAGTTTATCTTCCAATCCATACATATTTTGCGAAATTTCATTTGACGGCTAAGATGTGCCGCACATTACATCGAAGTACCCAAAAAATCTTAAAACGCGAATAATTTCCGAAAACACCATATGCCATTAACGCGCATCCGATTTCGGTGTGCACCCTAAAAAATACATCGATCTATACCATTTTAATGTGGTCCATTAAGAACCATGGATGTGCCAGCAAAATCTATTTTTGAGATAAATTGCGTACATCTCTCTTTCGGCTGAAGTTTTTAAAGTTCTCTTTTCGAGAAAGATCAAAATCCGCATGAGGTAATTTATTGAAGCGGAAATGAAACACAGAAAACGTAAATAAATCCTCGATATATTCAAAAACATTTTTTGCCAAATTTCGTGTTTTTGGAAGGCACGTTGCCGCCGTTCTAGTAGATGGATTTTCACGAAGAAGATTTTATATCATCCGAAACGTAAAAAACCTTTATGATCGCGGGTACCCATATCATTCAGTTGACAGATCTAAAAATTTGGCCCGAAAAATAGGTTTTTTAGAAATTTGATCGCACAAAATTCGCACCTTCGGATGAGTATTACTCTGAAGCTGTGCATACTACATACACAAAATACATATCAAATTACGCAGATTCGCGACTACAATAATCTTATAATCGATTTTTATAACTTCCTGTTTGCATATTAAAGCTAGAAGTAAAATTAAAAAAACACTCAAAATCGAGCGTCAAAATGTCAGCATCATTTAAAGGTAGATGCAGTGAAAATTTTGAAAAATGATACATAAGGGGCGTAGTCCCCATTTTGTTGGCTTCTAATTTTATTTTGACACGAAGACCGTGCAATGACTGTCGTAGTCACAAATCGATAGAGAACATAAAAAAACTGGTTCGCCTCAACGTGTTTTTACACACTTTTTTACATTAAAGTAGACACAGCTTCCACCAAAATAAAGTTTGGAGGTCAATACCATTCACAGTTTGCAACGACAGATCAATTAACCCAAAACTATTCACTTTTGTTCATATACTTAGTAGTTCCCGAGTTATAAAGGGGTGAACCTCCGCTTTAGCTATGTTAAAAAATTGGCAATATTGTCCATATATTAATATTGCATATAGGCTCCTGGAATATATATTTTGTTCACATCACATA